>NW_025335922.1:7415453-7596557 GCF_004798865.1 Varanus komodoensis | reverse complement strand
GAAGAGAAGAGAAGAGAAGAGAAGAGAAGAGAAGAGAAGAGAAGAGAGAACGTAAAGGAGAGAAAGGGAAAGGGTGAAGAAAAGAGCATGTATATATGATGGGAAAGAGAGAGAGAGGGAGAGTAGGGGAAACAGAAAAAGTGGAGGGGAGAGAGAAATAAAAGGCAGAGACAGAAGGAGAATCAGAATAAGAGTGAGAGAAGTGAGGGAGACAAAAGGAAATAAATGGTGCTTCAGTTCTGCCCATTTTGGGCTTTGGTCATTTCTACCATTGGCATGCAGCTCCTAGAAAATTATGCCCAGGTGAGTGAGTGAGGCCTGTGCCTGAAAAAGCTTCCTCAGCCCTGGTTTAAAATTACCAGGAGAAACTGCAATAAACCATGGGCTCTCACACCTCTGATTTTCCTCCTCACACTCCAGTGCAGGTACTAAGAAGAGATCAGATTCCACTTCTATTTTAGATTGACCACACCATCAATCTAAATTAGGACATCATCATGTCCTAATGCTAAACCATAGTTTATGAAGCCAGGTTGTTTCTACAAACTGTAGTTACAAGTAACCACAGTTTATCCGGCGAGCTCTGGTTAATCTAAAATGGAAGCCAAGACCTGCTTTTTCAAAGCTCCCTCATAACTCTTTCTTAGAGTTATGAGAGAGAAAAATGGAGACGTGCATACAATTGAGGCACACTGTTGCTTGGTTTTCTAAAACAGTTTTCCTCAGGGCAAACCCTGGCAGCAGGTCTGACAGTGAATCATTCAGTCCTGAACCCCATCCAATCCAGGTAAATTTGCTGTATTTGCATTTTACAATTCACATATATAAATGTAAAATGTTAAGACCTTGCTCGTTATATGTTTGGAGGTGCACTTCGGAATGTGAAACTCAAATCCAACAAAGCTCTGGCTCAACCTGGAACATCTGTCATGGGACCAGTCTTGCAATAATACCTTGGTTTAGTTTCTTGCAATGCCTTGGTTCTGAAAAGGGGAAGCTGATGAATTGAGTGGGGTCAGCAGCTCCCATTTGATCTAGCTTTTGTGCTTATTCGCAGAACAGTGCAGAGGAAAAAAAAACATTTCTTGTCTCCCTCTCACCCCTCCATCACCCCTCCACCCCAGTTCATACCTTGCTGATGACTGGTGTTGTTTATTCTTCCTTGAGGAGGTGGTGCTGGTTGGTTGTTGCCTCATGACATGAGCTACCCCCACATTTAAAGGCTGGGCTGCTGGAAGGGTGACGTGACTAGCTAAAAGTGCAGGCTGTTGCATGATAGGATTGTAATGGCTGCCATGAGCATGTGTATTTCTGCAAGAAGACACACAGGAAAGAAAGGCAGTTTGCATATTTGGAAAATAATTTTTCAAATGAAAGACAATACTAATGCAACCTATTACTGGTAAACTGTGGGTTTCACCTTCTTTGAGCCATCATGCAAATAAGCGACATGATTACTCTAAGCAGAGAGCCATTTGCAAATAGGATTGTTTTGTGCTATCTCCACCTATTTTTGAGAGAGAAGAAAGACAAAAACCAGGTGCACAGGCATACACAGATGCAGCCCAAAGCCCCAATAAAATGAAATGCTGCAGTTTTCCTAAACATCATTTAAGTGAATTTATTACAATGACATAAATATTATGTACCCCTATAGTAAAATGTACTACTATTCATAGGGATAGTTATGCATATAGACTTCAAGAAAGGCAGCCCAGACATCCACACACTTGTCTATTTACGAATTACACCTAACTGGCAACTATTACCCCTATTCAAAAACTGAAAGCTTCATCAAGTCCTCAACCCATTGTAGTTTTGAAGGCAGCCATTTGTCTTTCCATTGTTCTAGACTATTTTAGCTGCCAAAAGGGCACAGAGGGTACATTTCAAGTGATGGACAGATAGTTAAGAAAGTGCATCCTTGCAAATATTAATGAACTTTCCACCACTAAATTTATCTCTATGGATTCCTTCACACCTGAGCACATTCTTCAAAGAGTAGATTGCTCATGTCGTATAAAACCATGTACATATGTTGTAGGAGGATGCATGCTGATCACTCATGAAAATTATTGAGTGGATATGAGAAGTGGCCTTGAGAGTCCTAGAAACCTACCACTTCTAATGGTCATCATTTATACTGCCCTTATCAGAGGCCACGTGTTCACAGTTGGGATCTTGGCTGACATGACCACATTCGTACTTGACTTGACTGTAACTATCATTGGTCCAGAGTGGATCTGACTGTAGGCTATTTATTGAGCCACACTGCAGCTTTTCAACCTGCCACAGTTTCTTTGTTGCCCATTCACATCATAAGGGTCACTGATTTTGGCAACATGTAAAGGAGAAGAGAGTGAAGATAGCAGTATGGGAGAGATTCCAAGGGAGGAAGGCAGAACATGGCCAGAATTCCATCTTCACCATTGCAGATGTCATTGTCTATCTTGGCACAAAGGCTTCAAAGAGAGCTGTAAGTAGGTATCACTTATCCTAGTGAGTCTATGAAAAGTTATTGACCCAAAAAACAAAGCAGTAGAAAGCTTCCTTGGAACACACAGGTATATGATGAAGAGTTGTCCCTACACCACACTTCAGAAACATTTAATAGGGTGGGAAAGCAAGAAGATAAAGGATCGTAAGAGAAAAGTCTGCTGTTCTTTTTGAAAAGTAATTTTGCAGCAGGCACAAAGGTACAGAGGTACACCAGATGAAATGGTGGCTCTTATTCAAAGACTGGCAGGGGGCAGATGACAGTACAACTAAAGGCTTCCTAAACTTTTGTTTAGAAGTCATTTTACATTGTTGGTTTTTTAAATATTGTCATGCATTTCTCAGTAGGTGACTTGCATGAAAAAACGATTATGTATAATAGTCCCAGTGCATGACTAGTAGGCGTTGTGCAATTTCTACTGCATGTCAGATTTGATTTCAGCCATGGATTGCATAAGCAACCAGCACACGTTCAGACTAAACAAATCAATATTAGATTGCCTCCACATTATACCACTTCAGTGCTGTTGAGGCATCATTCTTCCACAATTAGGGAGAAGTGGAATTAAAATTGAGCTTCCACACAAGCACAATGTAGAACTATCTAAGATATCATCTGGCAACTAAGGCCAAGATTCTCTTATTGTGTTTGCACAAAAATAAGTTACATCCAGCAAAGATGACTGCTGAAAATTAGTAAAGCTTCCTGCTCACAGCTCCTGCCTATGCTGTGGCTTGTGGCTGACTACAGCAGGGGGATGTGTAAATTGCTCCAGCGTCAGTTTCTGATCCCATATGGAGGATTATTACATGTTTCCTTTATTGTTGTTATATGTTTTAACAGCAAAGGAGCATGAAGGAAGTGTATTTAATTCTTCCGTCACATCCCTCTACTACAATATTCTCTCTGCTGAGTTCTTCCCACCATTTCAGCACTGTCATAAAAATGTGGCAACACAGACTGGACATACCAGTCTAAATCTGGAATGTAGTCTAGGCTGAAGAGAAAGGATCTGTTTAGTGTGAACAAGCAAAGTCCTGTTGAGATCTTCAGGGTACCTCCTATGACTTTCAAGTAGAAGTTCTCTGAAGGCCCTGCCCATCTGGTGCAACAGCACTTTATTACAAGAGATCATCACAAAACAGTCTTGAAAAATACAGGATAGACCTGAAACACTGAAATGCAGTCCACTGACAACTTTGGCATCTGGTTGCTCCTTAAGAACTGAGTGAATCAAGATGGCACAAAGACAAAGGGAAGTGTTAACTATGAAAGTAACTGGAGTTCAGTTCATTAGGATGGAGGGTAATTCCAGGCAGAGAATGCTTCCACTGCTAATACTCAAAAGACTTGCACAACTATGCTTTTCTCCCTTCTTTAATAGGTTTTTCTCTGGTAAGAAAAATAATGGAAGAAGCAATGGGAAAAATGGCAGAATTACAAATTGAGAATGACATTGTCTGAAGATATCTGCAAAATTCCATGAATGAAGTACTGTGATAGCACAATAAATGTCTCATTTGGAAGCACCCAAGAAGGAAGGAAGGAAGGAATCAGAAGAGCCTATGGCACAAGCTCCACTACACCAAGGGGATGCAGACTAAGCCCTAGAAGAATCAGGAGTGAGACTTGTCCCCCAAACAGGGAATAATAACATCCTCTAAATTCAAGTTCTAAAAGATGAAACCCATACAAAACAGAATCCAACAGTTATATGGGCAAATTATAGAGCTTTCATGCAATTAGGAATAGATCATATCCACAACCTGCCACATTAGACAGCCAACACTATCTAATCCTGCTTTTGTGCCAGTATGGCCCACTGCCAGCATACTAGAAAGCTTAGTGCTTCCCAAAGCAACCAGAAACTGTCATGCTCCATGAGGACATTTTCTGACTGTCCTGAGCAAAGGCTCAGGTGAGGATATTCAGTGTGGTTAAGATAGCTGAGTCATGTCTGGTTCAGGAGCTTACCCAGCAATTCTGGTACTGAAGAACTAACAAATTATTCCAACAGAGCCCGGGAGGCTTTTGCAGTCAACCCAGGAGAGTCTCTCTGGAAACTCCATCCCTTCGGGTGCTTCATCTGGCTGTTGAAGAGCCAGCAGCCTTTTCCTGTAGGGATCTTCTCCTAAGGAATGATGGCTCAAGAAGGGGGAGCACTGTTCCTCAGGACCTTCGTGTCCTGTGGTCTGAAGTACAGTCCTCAGAGACAGAAGTTGTGCCACCTCCCTGGTGTGTGTGTGTGTGTGTGTGAAAAAGATATGAGGTGTGAGACAGTGGAACCCACTTCAGAAGGACCAGGAACTGGTTCTGATGCTTCTGTAGAATTGCTGATGCTGGATACTTCAGTCTTTGAGGGATTCCATTCCTGGACCATGACAGGTGAAGTTTTTGGGATAAAATTGTAAGATAAGTTTAAAGATAAGTGAAGTAAAGCATTTTTGTGAGGGAATCAATAGCAAAAAGAGAGAACCTGAGGCACAGCGAACAGTGGTCGAAAGCAGACTGGCGAGAGGGCAGGGACTCCACCCATTTATACAAGAGGGAGGGGGAACAGTTTTTCCTGCCAAAAACTGTTATAGCTGAGAGAATATTTCTGAAACTAGGCACTAGCAGCACAGAGATTCACAGTGATTCACAGAGGCCACAATAAACAAACTGTAACACTTGTTTCCAGAATGGAACAGTTCAGTGAAAGCAGCAGAAGGGAGCTCTGCTCACTTGTTGTACTCTGGGTTGAGCATTTCAGCTCATCTACAGGGTAGCCCTAGGAAGTGCTAGCTTCCTATTGCACCAGTATGGAATTACACTGCTGCAGCATCCTCAGCAGAGATGCAGTAACAGCACTGAATACTGCCTATTGCCTGAGTACCACGCTGCACACAAAGAGGGAATCTCACAGGCAGAATCAAGATTTCCTTTCTGCTTACCTCCAATCTGCCAGGGGCTGCGTCCCAGCCATCGTTTCTGGGATGACAGTTGCATGTTGAACTGAAGTGTGGGCAGCTACCCCAGTCAGCTGCTGCCAAGCTGGAGGGAGCAGGATCTGTTGAGTACCACTAGGCCAGGCTTGCTGTGGATCAGAACAGAAAATGGTTCTCTGTAGAACAATCAGGAAATTTTCTGCAACCTCCTACTAGGCTTCGCTTCTTTTTTGGAAGCACCTTCAAAATTATACAGCATGGAACAGCTTTAATACAAGTCAGCAGAAAAATCCCAAATAACTAATTCCAAAGCACCAGTTGTAGCTCATTCAGCTATTGTCAGGATCTGGAAGGCAATGCATCTTTCTCTGGTGGCTTGAGAAATAAGGCGGGGTTAGCATTGGACCTGTAAATGCTTGCAGGATTAGGACCTGCAATCAGCCGAGAGCCTTATGGGAGGCTTCCCAAGCGCTGCTAGGTCTGTCACAGCAACAAGAGTCTTTGCAGTAGCCCTTTTGTGTTACTGACCTGGCTTCTGCCTCTACTCTTGCAGTACCTTCACTTCACCCACACCTGTTCTTGACTCTACTTTTGCCTCTGGTCCTGCAATGACTTTGCTGACACATGACCTTCATATGTTCCTGAGTCTGCCTTAGCCTTTGAGCATGTCACAACTTTGCAGGTATCTGTGGGAGTAAGGAAGGGGGACAAGAAGGGGAAATGGTGTTGCCTCCAACCAGGCACTGCCACTCAGCTGATTCTTGTCCACATCCCACCCCGGCTGATGCCTGTGAGGGGCTTTTCTCAGGCAGGGGCAGCAGATTCAGCTGAGCAGAACTGCCCCTTTCTGCAGTGCTACCCAACTAGTCCTCTGCTTTTGCCTGAGTGTGGGTCAGCCTCTCCTGCTCCAATAGTCCCCTCTGTCCATGTAGCAGGGACTGTTTGGGAGTTGCAGTGAACACAACTTGGCTCAGGATCTCAGCTGTCCAAGAGAGGAGCCTCATTCCTCCCTGCAGCATCTCCTGGGACACCGACCCTGAAGAGGGAAGGAGGTGGCAGGAAGGAGCTTGACTACCAGAAGCCTGATTATCTGTCAGGCATACCAAGGTGAAGAAACCCCAAACCATTGTAACCACGTAGAATTGCCTCTTGTGATGTGTGAACACAGCCACTGAGGGAGGGCACCCATTGAGGATGCACTGTTCACTGCCGACAAATGTACTGTTCCCAGGCTGCTGTCATCCACATGTTTTTGACGGCAAGTCACAACATTCTTGAACATTAACCATGCTGATTGGGACTGGTGGGAGCTGAAGTCTAAAATATCTGGAGGACATACTGGGGAGGTCTGATGCAAAGCATAGAAGCTCCACAGCTTGTTAGTGAGGCTTGGTTCAGGCAACATGATAACCCAAATTTCAACAATGACCCACACTCAGCCTTCGGATTCTTCAAACAGAGGGAGCTGTGTTGTCCAAGGGAATTTTCTGGGGAATTCAGGAAGCTGCACAACATTGCGCCACCTGCAGCTTGAGACAAGTGCTCCACTTTTCCTAATGGTAGGCTTGGCTCTGCTGCTCAGCTAAACCCTACTTGTGAGTGATTGTACAGGGTGTTCGCTGTTGCAAGCACCCTTACTAGGTTCCTTGTGATATCCCTGGATCAGAATGTTGGTCCATCTAGCACAGGGCTGTTCATTTGGTGGGCAGCTACTCTCCAAGATCTTAGGCAGAGTATAGAGTCTTCCCTAGCACTACAGTATGGGATCCTTTTAACCAAAAATACTGGTGACTGAGTCAGAGTGCTTCTAAATATTGATCAAGTGGGATGCAGCAGAGGGTGATCAGAAGCAGACTCTATTCAGTCATGACATCCCACCTATGGAATGCCCACCCTAGGGAAGCTTGCCTGGAATGGAATCTGCTGTCCTTCTGGAACCAGGCAAAAAGACATTTTGATTTGGCCAGATGTCCAGTGCATAATCTTGCTGGTTTTAATCTAATGGATTTATGTATTTTGTTATTTCTACTACAGTACTCCTTTTATTATTGTCTAAATGTAAGATTCTGTATTCTTCCTTGTTATGATCTTTTTTTCCATTTGCTAGATATTCAAATGTTTTGCAAAGTGGAGGCAGGCATCCATCATCATCATCGTCGTTGTTGCAGTCAACATCCAATAATAATGCTTTGCTACTCAGTTATGGTACCCCTGAAAGTTTCTGCACATTCAAGGGCACTGCATTTTTTCCATTATTGCTTCCTGCATGTGCAAAAATGGAGCTATAGCAGTTGAAAATATGTGCTGGGGTTCTGCCATAGTGGGCTCTGACTCACATTAGTGCTTAGTGCTAAGGACTGCACTATCAGGGAGCAATCTACTAAGGCCTTCATGAAAATTAATGGAGGCTGCACAGCCCAATTCAGTGGAGTATGTCTCAAAGACAGAAATCAGCCTTGCTGTGCACATTCTAGGAACTGCAACCTCACAACTGTATCCAGAGAAATTATTGAGACAGTGACCTTATGGCTACCTAGACAGTGTCTTGGGTTCCAAGGCCTGAGTACAAGGACAGAGATCCACCTCTGGAACTCAAGATCTGTGCAGTGATCAGGGAAAGAACAGGGAAAGCTGGCTCTGTGAGGTCAGGAAATTTGAAGAGGGCGTATGGGTTGCTTTCAGGGGGTGGGGAGGAGACCACTTCTGTCTGGATAGGATACATCCTGATGGCGCTTCAACCTCCTTCACCCTCTTTCTGGAGCACCTCAGCTAGACGGCTGAAATCAGCCATCCAGCTGAAATGCAAAGCAGGAGTTGCAGAGAGGCAGAGATAGCTCCTGCTGCCCCCCCATCCCCATCTGCATTGAATGCTTATAATCAGGGTGAGCATTGAGAGAACAGTCACTGATCTTTCCTGAAGCCATGCTGTTTACTGTCTCATAAATACATTCATTAGAAATTGTGTCATGCTACAGAGCAATCCTGTGCATCTACTCAGATATCTAGGCCCCATTGTGTTCAGTGAAACTTACTCCCAGATAATAAAGCGCAGGATTGCAAACATAATTTTCCAGAGAATCAACTTTTAATTTATTTATTTCAAGCTTCTATTCTACTTTTTGCAAAGGATAACGATGTCTTGAGCCTTATAATGAGCAACATTAAAATGAAATAAATAAGTTGGCAGAAGCTTCTGAGGCTGGTTACCTAGAAGTGATGTACACCCAGCAGTGTGGTGAAAACAGGGCTCACAGGGAGGAAGTAGTAGCCCTTTTTTAATTCACAGAAGCTCTCATGTCATAGTCTACCCCCTTAGAACTCCATGTTCCCTCTGAGATTGGCTACAATCCTCACAGTAGCTTTGGAGACTCCATTGGGAGTGGAGCTGAAATGTATTTTCCCAGCAATGATATATTGTAACCTTTTGTAATCTAACCTTTTTGAGGATCGCTCAGTCCTGAATGATCATTAAGAACCATTAGTTTTAACAAAAGACTTGTTTCTCATAGAGATGAAAACTGGTTGGTTGATGTGGCCCAACACATCCACGCAGGGGCAGAGTCCATATGTGTGATGCTGAGAACACAAAAAAGAACTAGAAGTACTGTAGGTAAATGTGCAGACCTACACATTTGCCTGCACTTCTGGACTCTCCTTGGGCACATGTAATGGGGCTATTATGGTGGCCCTTCAAAATTTACCACTACACACTTGCCATAAAAACAGCCAAGAGACTAGGGTACTTTAAAAAACTTAACAGATTTCTATAGTAGCACAGAATCTACTTCATCAAATGTACAACTACTGACAAATGCTTATGCTACAGCACAAACTTGTAAGCCTTTTAAGGTCCCAGAAGGCTTCTGGTTGTTTTTTGCAGTGAGAGATTAACAAAGCTACCTTTCTCGAAGCTGCTATCTGTCCCAGGTGACCAGAGGAATAGTTCTTCACAAATGTGTCTAAAATGCAGGATTTTTTAGCTCCTCCAGGCTGTAAAATATTTATATCCCCAGGTTTGCTTGCACTTCAGTTTTCTTTACCACTGTTTAGGTAATCAAATTACTACATGAACTGTCTCCGCTAGTGCTTTACATTGTAAGCACTTAGATCTGCACTGTGATTTTTGGCTTTTACCGAGATACCAAATGTACTAGAACCAGCTGAGAAATATATAATATGTTTTGAATCGATGTTTTGAAAATGTCCATAATTACTATGCTCATGCCCAGGCTATTCAACTCAACTCACATGGCACTTCTGTCCAAATATTTTACATACTGGTATTTACAAAAAGTTTCCTTTCTTCCTTTTGGCTTTGAAGAAAATCTCCCCCTTTCTTGCCCTTCTTTTCAGTGCTTTGGTTTTATTTATTTATTTGTGTTTAACTGAGGAGGGCAGTTTTCTACAGCAGTACCACTTGGAAAGGGATGGCATGCTTTTGTGGAGGGGGATGTCGTTCATGTCAAAGAGGAAGCTCTTTGACAAAGGCTCTTCGTGGGCAGAGGAGGCAACACTTAGTTAATGAAAAGAAAACCATGCAAGCTTCAACTTCTGTTCCATACTGTCTTTCCTAGATAAGCTGCGCTGGCAACTGGCAAAAGGAAAACGACTGAACTAACACACACTGGAATGCTATCCAGGCAAGGCAATGCTTTGGCAGGATCGGGGAGGCTGCTGATGCCTGAGAATACTGGAATGCTCTAGCATATACACTAGATTTGCTCTTACACGTTGGTGCAAATTAATTTTGTCTGGAATATGACCTGGATCGTATAATGCGATGACCCAAATTCCTAGGTATTTGGAGACACATGCCATAATTTTGGTATGGCTGAATGCCCCAAGAAATCTATGCTTATGAAGCTGCTTTATACTGCATCAAACTGTTGGTCTGCAGCCTATTTTTGTTTTTGCAAACTAAGTGAAGCACTGTGTATAACAATGCCATTATAATCACCATTCTAATTATCAATATATTTTTATCTTTCTAAATACAACAGAAACACGATACAAAGCAACTAACTGATCCACAGCACCCACTTTTTGACATAGATTTTGGGACAGAAAAATGGAAGTAGCAGAGTTTTATGAAACCACATGAGAGACCCTTGGGCAACCCTTTTGGGCCATGGGCATATTTAAGCATTTAAGAAACTCTCTTGGGGGCACCTCCATAAAATGGGCACACAGCAGATGAAAGCATCAGCCTGTAGCTGCCCTCCATTTTAATTTCCTAAGATGGTCTCTGTGCCCCACATGTGGCTCACAGGCATTCTTATAAAAAGAAAAGAAGATGGAGGTTGCTGGATGCCCTCACTTGGATCTGATGTTATTCCCACTGGTAGTAAAAAATACAGTTATTACATGGGGTACAACAGATAGTAGGTGCCAAGGAAAGATTATGATCTTATCAATTCCTTCTCTATTGCACTAAAAGCTAAGGAGATAAAAATGATTACACTGTGCATATACTAAAGTTCAAAATCCATATTAGCACTGACATTCATGGCCACTCCCCTATTTATTAAACGGAGAAAGACTTCTGTCCACAGTGTTTTATATTATAGCTGACAGCTGCCCAAGATGGATCCGGGAGAAGTCATATTTACCTGTGCTAACAGTCCTGGTTGGATCTGAAGGGGCTGAGCACCTGGAGCTTGAGTGACTATTGGAACAGCATTCTCCATCCGCACAGAATAACCAGCATGCTTTGAAGGGGAAGTTTGTAAGCCTATGCAATAAAAAGAAAAGGTAAAGCATACGAGATCTGTTCCTCTAGGAACAGGAACCCTAAATACTAAGCACAACTGCGATAATGTTTGCTTTAATTTAGGCAAAGTATCACCCAAAATGCTTCTTAAAAGATTCAGTGATTGAGATTCTACAACTTTCCCACACAACTCTTCCTTGGTCAACAAGTCTTAATATAAGCAAGCTTTCCATTCCGTTAAATCCATACCTGGCATCTAAACATGACTCTTTCCTCATTTCATTGCCCGGTGAGACTGATTGCTCCCTTAATCACAAAGAAGTGTGTCAAACCTCTTTAATATTCTCTTTCTGTTCATCTGTCTTATTGCTCTCCACTGATTCCCCCCCCCCCCCCCCCAGTGTCTCACCATTGCTTTTAACACAGACTGGGGATACTGTTTGTGTACCCTGTCCAATACTGAGCAAAGCTGGACCTGTTCGATCAGTTCTCAACATCTCTTAAATGTAGACTGTACATTCCTGTAGACTGTACCTCAATCCGCTGACAGAGGTCCTTGTTCTGCTCCTAGTATCTGATGGTTGCTCTTGGTGGAAAAGGAAGGACCCCTGTGATGGGGGAAATCCTACTATGGATTGCTCTCCCTAGGGAGAAGCTAACTTGGTGGTCATTTTGGCATCAGGAAAATACCTTTTCTATTTCCTAGATTTTTACTCCTCTAGAAATTATTTTCAGGCCAATTTTTTTTGGCTGACCTCTTTTACACTATGCTCTTCTATACTGTAATATGGGATTTTAAGTTAATTTGTTTCATTCAGGGCAACATTTTGTAAGTTGCCCTGGGAACTTGCAAAATGGTCGAGTATAAGTCCTTAAAAATAAAACAAGCAAAAAGGAAGCTTTGCCAATTAAAGCAAGTGCACCACTTTCAAAAGTCCCTAACAGCATGGAAGACCATTAAGTAGTGTAATTGTCTAAGCCCTTTCTGTGCATTTGAACTACCCTGGAGGATCTTGAGAGTATGATACAGGGGCCATATGTAGTTTCTTGTTACTCTTTCAGGCCAACTTTGAGACCATAGTGACAATAAAAAAAAGAAATGCCAGAGGTTCATTTGATTCTTCCATCACTTTTTGAAAGAAGTTTCCAATTTTCAATGCAAAATTTTATGTGTAACCTGCAAAGCACCTTGCCTCTTCAGCAGTACAAGTAGCTGCAGTGGGACCTTCAAATAAAGCATTTTATGTGCAAGGTCCTCTTTTGTGCCAACAAGTACATACAACTTTTCTAGATCAACAACCCACAAGCACTTAGCAGGGAAATCAAGCTCAATTGTCACTGGATTGCAGCTGGGGAGAGAAGAGTTAAACCTTCCCTTCCCAGGTGCTGCATTCCGGATGAAAATCAGCACCTGCTGCCCATACCCTTGCATGGCTATTATTAAATATTTCTAAAGCCCGGTTTAGTTTCTAACGGCACATTTGGTATCATGTATAGTTTGGTCTTGAAAAGAGAGGAAATTATATATCTGTTTTTATATATGCATGTGTTTTGTTTCTGTTTCTAGTGGTTGTTAGCCTCCCTGAGCTGCTGGAAATGGGTGGAGTAGAAATCAAACTTGAGTAAATAAATCCGTAGCACCATTTCCCAACACATTTACTCAACACAGCAGCTGAAAAATAGACCTCTAGTCTCCCCATGGAAGCACAGTCTGTTGCTAAAAGCCAGGGTAGAAATTAAGACACCAGCAGACTGTCACCCTTTGTAGCCGCCCGGCTCACTTGGTGCCTTTTGAGCTGAAGGAATCATTGAGGATAAAAATTTGCCCAAAATAGTCAAACGCCTTTTGTAGCTTTTGTAAATAAGACTCAGGGGACTTTTCAGGATTTCACCCTCGAGCTCTTTTATGTTATTTTAACCCTGCATAAAAAGGATAAAGCGTCTGCTGCACAGCGGCATGCTGAGACATCAATATCTGCAAAGGACTTTAATATCTTTGGATAAAAATGAGAGAGAGAGGCAGCCAGGTGGCAGCTCGACCTGGATGTGAGGAGGCAAGCACTGCTCTGGGGTAAGAATCACAAGCAGAAACCAGCAAAGGGCATTGCTCTTTAGTGTCCTGGCCCCAAGTACTACCAAACCACCCTCACCTCTAGAAGACTGACAAAGGCCACAGTGTGTTGTAATCTTACTCCAGTGCCTTTATATATATATAACTGAGCTTTCCTCAGTTACGGTGGCTGGGAGTTGGAATGATGGGAGTTGTAGTACAGCACTTCCAGGCTGGAGGGCACCATGCTGGGAAGGCTGGCATGAACCCTCATTTGAAATATGTCAATAGCTTTGGAATGCACCGCCTGGCAGTACTTTGGTGCAGCTATTCCAACGAATTGAAAGAAATTTTACGTCCTAGGCAAGGCTTTGATTTGCCAAGTCATGTCTTGCGAACTTTCAGGGCAGTCCTATACGTGTGATCTCAGAAGTAAACTTCACTACACTTATGGGATTTACTCCCAAGAAAGTATGATCGGGACTGCAGCCTTGGAGGCTTAACCTTGAAACTGGTTAATTATTCTGCTCCTTTGTGGGTGTGCCAAAATAAGATGTGGTTTCTCCTAATGGGGACCATGAATAAATTAGTCACAGTAGTACATTCTCCATCCGTTGTCAGACCGATGTCCTTCTGCTATGGCCATGCCTAAAATAACACTACCAAATTATCTGTGCTAAGGATTTGCAAGAGGATATTTCTTAACCTCAGCATTAGCGAGCAAAATGTCTGTTAATGAATATTCCAGGAGATACCAATCTCATTTAGCCTTGACCCAGACTGATGGTCTACTCGGCACTGCAGTAATGTATGCCTCTGCAACACTCAGGCTGTGAGATCATTGTCACGCAGTCAATGTGACTTCCACAAAAGACATTTCAGAAGCTGTAGAGCATCAAGAGTGTGGAGCCCTTGCCTCCAGATGGAGGGTAAATCACCAGGAACATATACTGCTGTTGCTATTAACATTTCTATAGCAACCAATACACAAAGCTCCCTAGGCAGTTCACATGCCACTGTGTCAGGGGTTATCCTTTGCCTCCCACTGGCTTCTGGTGTAATTCTCAATGAAGGTAAGAAATGGCCTGCTGCACTGAGCCAAAGACTCATCCAGATGCTTTCCAGGGTTCCAGGAAAACAACTTTTCCATCACCTGCTACTTGACATTTTTAAGTGGAGATGCCAGGGACAGTGGAGCAGCTAGGGCTGGTCCTTGAGAACAAAGTCCAGGGCCCCCGTAGATTCTCCCCACAAATTGTTGACAATTTGCAGCAGCTGGTCCCCATAAGACCCTCAAGTGCAGGGTTTATGTTTACTTAGCTGCCCAACTTGCTGTGAGCTCTGGTGTGCAAAGCAGGTGCTCAGCTAATGAACCATGGCCCTTCCCTTGTTGAGGCACCTGAAGGTCTACCTGGAATTGTTTAGTCATTTTAAGATGCACACCCTTCCAAATGTGGCTCTGTGAAGTCACTTGTAATGCTAGGGCCACATCAGAGAGAGGCACCAGCTCCATCCTAGCAACAAGAGTCTCCCAGGGAGAAAAAATACAACCAAGGAAAAGCGGAATATACTGGAGAAGTTGCAGCACTTACCTTGAAAGCCTGGAGGACATACAATGAGGGCTTGCTGGAAGGGGTCCGGTCGGGCACATATCTGCGCTGTTCCAGTCTGCAGGGGCACACTCCTCTGGGCCACTGCAGCCATGGATGCTGCCGAGGGCTGGTAGAGTGCAGATTGGTAGTTTAGTATGGAGACCTCAGGATTGGCTAAGGAAATAGTGGCACTGGTGGTGGAGGTGGAAGCCAGGGTGGTGGCCTAAAGGAATGGTGGGATTTAAAGTAAAATAAAAACAAAATATGAAGGAGATGATAATGTTGCAAAAAATTGAGTGTTTTTTAAAGAAATTATCTTTAAAAATAAGCAAACTTTTTAAAAGGAAAACAAAAATGTCAGGAAAGAACTGCAAGAAGAACAGAAGGCATGCAAGAAAAAAGGAGGTGGTTAAGGATGAGTCATGAGGTGGGGGACACATCCCACTGTTCTGCTCATAGCTGAAAACTGACCAGAAAACAGAGCAAGAACAAGTGAGAGAGCAAGAGTGTGTGTGAGGGAGGGAGGGAGGGAGGGAGGATGGACGGGTGTTTCTTGCCAGTCCACATGTGACAAAGAGGGTATACGTGAATTCCCTGTCCTGTGGTGAAATAGCATGAGTGTCTGTACACATTGAGGCCTGCTTGTAGAGGTGAACTCTCAGGACTGTATATCTGAAAAATGTATAAATGGTTCCTGAAGTTTAAAGCTTGGCTCATATGGCTGAGTTACCTGCCAGTATGTAGCCTGGTTCCAACTGTGTGATCTAAATTCCGTGCATCTATATGGTCCTAATATCACATGTGAAAGATATTCTTTGATGGCAGGGTATTTGTAAGCATGTACAAATGCTATACCTTATGAACAGAGCATTTTCTATGATTCTGATTTCTTGTATGGATGTTTCTGGTTTGATAGAATTCTTTTAATTCAAGCAACCCTACTTTGCTCAAACTTTGGATTATGACTCTTTCAAACTATGAACATCTAATGAGAGGAAAATGGAAGATGCTTAAACATGACTTCCCTTAAAAAAAACAATCTAAGTCCAATTGAGTAGGGATTGATGGCCATAAGCTTCTGAACTCAGAGTATTACAAGCAACCAGGACAGAAGCAGCAGTCGAGGTCATCTCCACCTCCCTACAAGTCAGCTACATGGTCAGTTTCAGCCATCTAGCTGCCCTGCTTCAGATGCAGTAGGAAGGAACTTAACGCATCATCAGGATACATGGTATCCTTGCAGCCCCATCCCACCCCATTCCATTATAGGAGTTTTCCGTGGTCCTCCATGTAGTAAAGCTATTTTGGAGGCTTTACTACATGGAGGCTTGGAGTAAAGCTATTGGGATTCAGAACCCTGGATTGATCCTATGACTCTCAATGTGAAAGTTGCAATCGATGAGGAATCCCAGTGTCATAGAAGTCACCAGCCTCTGCTATGGAAAATGTTATCTCCCAGCAATGTTATGCTCTTGGCCAGAACTGTCAAGGGCTAGAACTTGGGAACTTTTGCAAGCAAAATTTTGCATACCCACTGGGTTATGATTCACCTTCCTAACTTCAAGCATCCACATATTTCTTTTACAGGAATTGCATGTATGCTAAATTACTCCCTCTCCCTCCCTTCTAAAACATTCTTTCCCAGAGTATGTCAAGCAAAATGCTTTAAAAATACAACTCAAATGTAGCCAATGGAGTCACCTGCTCCTTTATCAAGCCCTATCTTACCTAAATGCCAAGGCTTTTGGACAGGGAGTGTGCCACTTCAGTGTTCTCTGCTGCACTTTACCCAATGCAAGAACTAAACCAGGAGTACAGAACTGATAGTTCCAGCAGCAGTGAAACAAACCCCAGCCACTACAGAAGTCGACAGTAGAGGACAGTGCATGCCTTACACACAGATCTGATCTGTACATTCAGAACTAGCCCTCTTCAGAATGCAAGTGAGTGCTTTTAAGAATACACTGCCTACAGAAAACTAGCATCGTCAAAGAAAAGAGGGAAAGAAGGGGACAACACCCATAGTTCTTGAAGGGCTTCTTTACATCTCTAGCCAACACAGAAAAAATACCAATTTGCAGGCTTTTTGGTTTGGACCTTCATCCTTTCATCCTTTGTCCCCACTGTACTTCCAATCCTGATCAGTCTGCTTGTATCTGCTATTTGCACTGAGGAAAAAGCTCCTGTTAGCAGTGAAGATTTGGAGTCCCAAGGCTGATGGAACAGTGTATCTACTTCAGGTTCCAGATTGAACCATTAAGGCATTATTCAAGGTGATGAATCCCTCCCCTCTGAAAACTGAGTTCCATGGATTACTCCATTGAATTTCATGCTGAAACCTGCAGTAGGGACACTGCCCCACTGAAATTGGAACCACTAGCCACTGCTTCCCACTGGCATGAATGGAATGCATTTTCACCAGTGCAAACTGCAGGTGTGGGCCAAATCCTTATTATGACTGTAATGGGGGGCAAAGCCCTTCAGCCTGCTACGCTGGGCTCTCAATCCAGATCAGGCCCCCAGAAAGTGACATGGTAGATATGCCATGAACACAGTAGGCATGTCGTGAGCAGAGCCAGCTGGAGACGGGAATCAGATTAGATGGCCCAGGAGGCCCCTTCTGACTCGCTCTGTTTCAATGTTTCTAAAGTGCAATTTACATTGGGAGGGGAAAAAAAACCTGTCCCATTAAAGCAAATGAGAGTTTCTCCTACTATCTGGTGGGGACCTAACTTGTCTGTGAATGGATGGAAGTGAGAAAAGAATGAATGGAATATGCTTGTGCATATTGTAAATGTGAGCATGGGGGGGGGGGCGGGGGGATGTGTGCGATTGGTCAAATGTTTCCTCTCAGTCCTGAGGGCTGGCAACTTGCCTTTTTTAAATGAAAAATGTTTCAACAAACAAATGAAAATTGAGATGTTCATGCTCCTAGAGTCTGCATCAAATACAACATCCTATGAACTCAGGAGTGAAAGATATTCATAGCTCTTTCTACTGATAAGAGTTTGCCATATTAAACCTGTCAGAAACATGGAAACAGGTGGTTAAATAACAGACCTGAAGGAGTTGTGCTTGTGAATTGTCAAGGACAGCTGATCAAGCTTGCAAATATGCAGTTATGCACTCCTTTCAGACTGCATAATAATGGTTCCCCTCACCTGGTTATGGACCGTATTGAGCTGGTTGTTGAAGGTCATGGTTAGATTGGTTGATGTGCTTGGGGCCACATGGGTGATGAATGGTGTCTTGCTCTGATTCACTGTATCGTACATGTTCACCCGTCGCTTGCAAATCTCCATGTTTTGGAAACAGGACTTGACACTGTTTTAGAGAAAGGGGGCATAAGAAGCAAGGAAGCTATAGTTAAGTCAGCTTATTGGAAAAATTCAAGCATGCTGCCCATTTCATCATTAGCATCACGACTACACTAGAAACTTAAAACAATTTGATAGATGCTACTTCTTCCCAGAGAACCCTCAGAACAGCAATTTTTGTCAAGAGCACGAAAAGGTAGCTGAAAGTGCAATCTTATTCTTATGTGTGTTGTAGGACTTTTTCCTGTCTGAACATACACAGAATTATACCCTACGGCTTCTTATCTCCAGTAACCTCACCAAACTACAGTTTCAGGATTCTTTGAAGGCCACTATAGAAGTTAAGCTAGTATAAAACAGATGCAAATATGTAGTTCTGATTTGTCTGGAGGCTTAAAGGGGAAGGCTTGCCAGTTATCGCTACATCGATTATGCAAATAGTCTGTTTATCTAGAATCCCTATTTTATCCTTTTGCAATCGCAGACTGTTCCTTTTGCAATCTCAGACTGTTCCTTCCTGTCATACTCATACCCTGCTTTTAGGATCCTGTACTGATTGACTACTGTGGGACCAGAGGGCTGGACCAGATGAACTTGTGATCTGATCCAGCATGGCTCTTAGGTTCCTATGACCCCTATTAAGACCACAATCCAACCTTGAATCCAAACCTTAGTGCATTTAAACCATTTGGGAATGCTACTGCTTTTCCCCTAAAACACACTATGGGTTCCTGCTATATCTCTGCTGCATTCACAATTCTTGTAACAATGAGACTTAACAGTAACTCTTTACAATTGTTTGCACCTTCATTTGTAGCAATCAAGCTCTTCTATAATGATTGTAATTTTACAACTCTTTGAATGTCATGCATGAGCAGCTTTATATTCAAAATGTGTTTTGTTTTTAATTTAAAAGGAAAACCTAAATGAAACCAACAACATTACTGCAAGAAAAAAAATCAGCCTGAAAAAGCCTCCAGGGTAAAGAAGCTCAACTGCTCATATTCCAGTGGGATTCCAATAAACTCAGCAACTCATCATAGATGTTCACCCAGTCACTTTGTACAGTGCAGTACTTGAAAGCACCCAACTCCTGCTAAAATTGGTGGCCCTGTGTCTCTTCCACCTCCTGTTCTCCTTGTGCTGAGATATAACGATGGGGTGTGTTTCCTTGCTTGTTCCCACCAGAGGCAGGCAGTGATGCGGGGCACACAGGAATAAGCAAACAATTCCATGCACAACATCACAGCACAAGTTAAATTGTATTAAACATTATTAAGGAGGGGCATCAAAATTTGTGGCTGCTCTTTTCAGCGACATCCCTGTTTTTGGGGGTACTATTGATTTCAACCTTAGAAAACCCACATTGAAAATGATTCCTAGATTATCCTCAGCTACTTTCTCTCATGGCCCTAAAACTGATCTGGAAAAAGTGATTCCTGCGTTTTTGTTACAGAAACTGATCTACTTACCCAACACTCACACATATTACTGGGTGCAAATGAAATCCTATGGCCCACAGCAGCCAAGGACCAGGAGAAAAATGCTGGAGCAAAACACTGGAGACACTTTGTTTGAATAATGTCTCAGTGCTATCAAACCCTAAGCTACTCAGATCACATCAGCAAGCTGCCGAGCAATCTTAGCAAAATGTTCATGCCATAAAAATTGCTTTCCTGGTGTACAGGGTCTGCTGGTAACCACTCTGCTAGTCTGCAGCTCAATTTCAAACCCTTTAGGGCAGGAATGTTTATCAGCACCATGGTTCCTCTAGCTGTCTGCCAACCCCACCCCCCATGGTTTATGCCCTTTTCAGGAGCTTTAACCCAATTAGAATGAAAGAAGCCTACTGGGTGCTATGGGGGAAATCAAGCAAGTGCGTCATGGTGACAAATGGATGGTTGAGTGTTTCAATCGGTGTTATCCTCTTATCTGCGTCTATCGTCAGCATCTTCTTTAACAAATCTATGAATTCCCGCCGGTCTGCCTTTTCCACCAACATATCACTTCCTTCCAAGTCTGTTGTCATATTCACCTGGAAGGGAAATTGAATCAGAAACAGATCCACATTTCTGGAAGCCCTCAGCCCAAAGAATCACAACTGTGCATATCCTTATGTGCATCCTTACGCAGATATCCTTATGTGCATTTGACATGATCCAGGGAAAAGTTTGTGCTAGATCAAAGGCCCTTCAATAGGCTTCAACTGCACATTTGCACATGGTTAAGCTCTCTCATAGCTTATGTCAAATGCATTTAAGAGGTGTGGCCAGTAGGTGCGATGCTCCTCTTCCTCTCTACATAGTTTCAGCATTACATGTGATTAGTGCCAACACTCCAACTTTCCCCATTGTCATGTCTGCGCAAGATCCCTGCTCAAATGCAGGGCCACACACCATACATAGTGCAGAGGGCAGGGGTAGCAGGTGGCATGGCCAGCACGCACCATGGAACTAGTTGGAACCCTCCAATGATCTCCTCACATACTGTGTGAATGTTTGCGGACAGAGGTAGTCATGTGTGTCCCCCTATTATCTGACCAAAATGTTCCTTAATATGTTGCATGAGAAGGGACTACATATTGCTATCATGCTTTCCCTGAAAAGTAGTGGCAGGTGTACTGTTTCAACTATGTTCTTACCTGTGCCATATCATCCAAACAGTTGAAAATATACTTTCTTGCTTCTTTTGACTTGATCCCTGTCTCTGCCTCATGATCATCTGGTGTCTGTTCAAAATCAACAATTCAATTTATTGGCAACCATCCAGGTCTCTGAAATTATCACTTCAAAAAAATCCTGTTACCTGTTTAGGCTCAGCGCCAGAACAATGTTAACCAGCATTTGCATATAGTCCATTTCACATGAATTTTCCTATGGATGAAATAAATCCATGCAGTAGATCCCAGTCATTGCTAAATTTGGTCAGATAAGAGCTACAGTTGCAGAAATACCTTGTCCTAGAGAAAGGTTGGGTATTCCCTGGCCTACAGGAGTCTGCAGGCTGATGTGAACCACTGTGCCTTTGGATTGAGCTGGAGGCCTTATCCCATTAGCGGGAGGGAGGGAGGGAGGGAGGGAGGGAGGAAGTGAAATGGGGAAAGGGAACATTGCTCTTATCGTGTGCACTGCTGGCTTTGGCCATGGCTGCCTGTGACATGAGGCCCTACAGAAATGGATGCAGCCCTCAGATGAAAAAGATTTCCATTCTTGTCTTACGAGGAATACAGAAGTACCTTGTTCCTTCATCTTGAGTACCACATCCATTTCTAGGCACCACAATTTTAGAAAGATTCAGATAAACTGGAAAAGGTTCAGAGGAAGGCAACAGAGGTGATCAGGGGACTGGATATCTCCAATGAGGAGAGACTGGAAGAACTGGCCATGTTTAGTCTGGAGACAAAAGCACTGAAAGGAGAAATGCCAGCATTGCTCAAGTACATCAAAGGTTGTCACAGAAAAGAGGGCCAGGATCTCTTCTTCATCATCCCAGAATGAAGGTCACAGAACAATGGGCTCATGTTACAGGAAGTCAGATTTCAGTTGAGCATGAGGGAAAATGTCCTGTTATAGTAATATGGCAATTAACCAGGGTGGTTGTGGGCTCTGAATCCAATGAAGATATTCTGGATGCAGCTAGACAATCAGCTGTTGGGGTGCTTTAAGCTGGTGTCTCTTATTGGACTTGATGACTTTGTTGGCCCCTTCCAACTCTACTATTCTATGATTCTATGGAACTCCCACCAATCACCTTCCTGGGATGACCCCAGTTTCTTTTATTAAGGAAGAGGAGAAAATGTCTCCTTCTCCACTTCCTCCAAACCATGCATAAATATGAAACTCTACCATGTATCCCCATACTTACCATTTTCCTAAGCTAAACCAAGCTACCAACATAGTCCTAGCAAAGAGGTCAGGCGTAATCTGTTGCAGGGCTCCTTCATGGAGTCCTTTTAATGCATTTGGTTCTGATTTTATTGTGCAAAGATCTGAAGATCCCATTCAACTGTGCAAGTTAGTAAATGTCAAACATTCAAGTCAACCAAAAGCTGCAAGTGCTGCTGTCACAAATGTGTATCAGTTGATTCATATACTTCCGAAAATTGTATAGACAACATTTCCCTGTTAAAGGAGATGATAAAACAGCCTCTTACCTTTAGCCTCCACAATGGATATGGTGAATCAGTATCCCTGTTGAAAAACCTTGTTGTTTTTGTCCCTGCACTTAACAAATACTCAGCTGGCAAACCCTGCGTCTGTGAAATATATCGGATCTGTAAGAGAATGATGGGAAGTCCACATTTATCTTGCTGGAATCTGTGACAAGGTTTCTTTGGGAGTATAGGTGAGTAAAGTACTTAGAACAATGAAAAAAGCAACAGCGTACAGGCACCAAACGTTCTACTCAAAGGGAGGACTGAAAAAAAACAAAAGCCCATAGACATTAGCAATTAATAATATTTATTATGCTTAAGCATCTAAATAACTAGGTGTTACATGATTATCCTCCCTTTTACAGTTAAACTCTATCAGACTCTTCCTTTATCCTTTGAAGCCTGCGGACATTCATCACTTTATCCAAAGACTGTAAAGATAAAGGTATAAGAAGAATGCATGTATGCCTTGAGGGTGTGCTTTATAGGCAAAGAGCCTTTTACAACCTTGGCTTTGATCCTCAAAGGTTAATTTCAAGAGGGCTTGTTTGAGCAAAGTATTTTGAGGGCTGTGTTGCATCTTCCCCTCTTGTCCTTTGTGAATGAGAGAAACGTGGGACTGCATGTTCCAACTGCCATCCGTTTCTAGCCACTGCCAACTAGTTGTGCGCAACAATTGATGGCTCTGGATGCTGTGTGTTTGCATCCCAAGGGAGTCAAAAGCTGCCTCCAGCCAGTTCATTGAGGCCAGATGAATATCACAATGTGAACAGGGAGGGATGCATACCCAAATGAGCACCTGCTTCCACAGAAGCAGAGGAGGCACACACAGATCAGCAACAAAGTGTCTCTTCCTGCATGCAGAATGTTCCAGGCTCAAGTCCTGGCATCTCCAGTTAAGAAAAAACAAGGATTGATAGGATGCGATGGGGAAAGCTTTCTGTCAAACCCTGGGGAGCTTGTTGCGGCCAATAAAAGGAAGCAATACTGGGCTGGACACAGTCCAATCTGGTATAAAGCACCTTCCTATGTTTCTATTAAGCAGACACACAGAAAGGTGTTTCCATGCAAGGAACTTCCTCGTATAGGGCATCTTTGTTTAACATGAAATGTACAATCCTTTAACTCTTCTTACTGCCAAAAGTGCATGTATAAAAACTTGAAGCAAAATGTCTATAGGTAAACTCTAAAACTATTGGTTTAGGTTTGACAGTTATGACTTTTTATTGACTGTGAGCTGTCCCATGATGCCATGCATAAGGGACGGCATATAAAAGTTTTAAATAATAAATAGATAGATGGATGGATGGATGGCCCCAACACTTAATTTTTTGGGAAATACCCATTTAGTTTGGAGAGTCTGCAACAGCCACTATGCCTGAAGTTTATCAGGTTGCACCAAGATCATGAGCTGGAGGGACCTATTAATTCTTCTTCTATTTTTTAACTGGAGATGTTAATGATTGGGTGCGGTTGGTGGTATTAAACCAGAAACTAACAGCAGTGCCAGAGGAATGTATATAGTATTGATGAAGAGAGTATGAAGCTGGAAGTCAACTGGGACAAATGGATGGGCAGGATAAACATAACCCTAATGATGTTTCTAACATTGGAGTGGGCAACTTGTGACTGTCCAGAATTTTGGGGCTACAGTTCTCATGGTTCTTTACTACTGGCCATTCTGCCTAGGGCTGATGGGGGCTGAAGACCAAACCATTTGGAGGGTCACTTCTTCTGCATACCTGCTTTGCCAAGTAACATCCTAAAAGCTTGTCTCACTCCACAGTTGTACCTGCATTGTTACCAATACACTTGCTTAATACTCCACCTTAAGTTTTTCCTCTCTGCCAACTAAACAGATTCAGTCTTACAATTCCATCTGACCCCAAATTATAGGCAGCCTACGAGGAATCCATGCTGTCTTTTCACCTGCTGAACGGCTGCAAAGTGTGCGTTGGTCACAAAAGGGCTCCCTGTGCTATGTTGTAGCTACATTTAGCAATAATACCTCTTGAACGTTCAGCCTGGCGTAACTGTCTTGATTCATCCACAGACTGCTGTCTCCAAATGTTCATTTTACTCTGACACTGCACATTTGACTGTGGCAACCCGTGTCTTATTTACATTATGTCTAGACCACTGTAATTGGACCACTCATTAATATAATCAATGGAAACTCCCTTATGAGTCTCACCAATGTCTGGTTGGGACCAAGGAGAGGGTTTCGCATTCCTCCATCAAATCATGTCCTTTGATTGGGCCTTCCTTGTTGTCTCTCCTTCAGTTAAAATGCAAGAGGTTAAAGTCTTATGAGCATTTACTTGCTTCTCATTTCACAGGATGTGTCCTTTGTGGGAAGAAGGGGTGGCACCACTTGTTGAATTGTGAGGGTGTGGTTGCAGGTTTGATATTCCAGAGAGTTTCCATAAATCAACACCACTCTGTACCCATAGAGATTCATGGTCAAAAGTGGCTTTCTGTTTTACTGAAAGTTCAGGCTGTGAGTTGTTTTCCTTTTCATTTTTTATTTATTTATTAACAATATTTGTACCCCGTCCTTTAGGAGACGTCCCAGGGCAGCTTACAACAATGAAAAATATGGAAGGAAAATACCAACCTGATCATACTCTGAAGCTCCCGGATATAAAGGCCAGCCCAAGAAAAGTTCTGCGATGACACATCCTAACGACCACATGTCAATTGCTTCACAGAAGGGTAAACCAAGGATGATTTCAGGAGCTCTGTGAGAACAGGATGGAACAAAGTTTTTGTAATTACAAAACACAGCCATTTGATTATGAAAGAAACCTGAAAAATAAGAGTTATGGCACAATCTTAGGCATGGTTATTCAGAAGTAAACACCACAGCATTCATTGGGACTTGTTCAAAAATAAGTGCATGTAAGAGAGCCTTGGCTATTGGGCAGTATAAAAATGAAATAAATAAATAACAGTCATGTAAGTTACTATGGTTACTACTGCCATCTTTTAATGTACAAATACCCTATGCCTGACAGTCAAAATCCAACAGGTACAGCTTGCCCTATCCATGCATCACCATGCCAGGAATAGCATCACTTGCAGCTTTCTGGCCAATATGCAGCTAATATATATACAAGAGCATCTGTGTCAACATCAATATCTGGTTGTTGTTATGTACCATCAAGTAATCCCCAACCTATGGTGACCGTATGAATGAGTGCCCTCCAAAATAGCCAGTCCTACACAGCTCTGCTCAGCTCTTATACACTCATTGGGAGATCTTCGAGCGAGTGAGCTATCGACGCGCACGCCCAATGCCACCTTGCACGCACCTGACAATGCCTCACCAGCCTGCGTGCCCAAGCCCCCCTTCCTTCCTCACTGTTCCGTGTGTGTAGCCACCACCTTTCAACTGGCCCCCCATTGAAAAAGTTTGAGGACCCCTGCTTTACGGAATTAACCCATATCACATCTGCTCTTCCTTTTTTTTCTCTGCCTTCGTGGACTCCTCAAAATAAGAAAAAGACAGGATATAAACGCAATACAATAATTACTACTACTACCACCACTACTAATAATAACAACAACAATACAAAGTGTTAAAGCTACATTAAGAAAATTGTGGCTGTTTAGATCAGTACAGCTTCCTGATATGAAAGCGTTTCAGGGGGTGCTGAAAACCATGTTGGCGCCTGCCTGACCCCCAGAGGGTCATAGACTGCAGTCAGGCCATAGGTCCACATGGAACCCCCAGTGCTCCTTCCAGTGCTTCTACTATACATTATCTGTGCTTGAGCAATCCCAAATCCCACAGTGAAGTTCTGCCTAGTGTATAACCAACAAGTCGGACCTGGCATCGAGACTGGTCAGGTTGGGAAGGGAGAAGCTGCCTTCTCAGGCACCCTGGTCTCATAATAGATAAAATTAATACCAAAACCCAAAATCAAACCTAAACACATGTATTAGGAGAACACAGTAAAACATAACATTAAAATTTTAAAAAGCTTTAAACAGCAACCGGATAAAACTAAAGTACAAACCTGTAGCCATATAAAGATGTATCACTACTACCTTGTGTGGCGTGACAAGAATAGATGGATCTGAAGCCACCGCCAAGTGGTTCACAGAGTGCTGTGACAATGCTATGATGGGCAACCGGATATAAAGCACTTCGGTCCTGCCGTTAAGCCCATGTGATAGAGGTAGCTTTCCTCATGATGCATGTCCATCTATGGTTGCCAAAAATACCCTCCACAGCAGCACCATTAAAGATACAGAACAAAATCCTGATATCCTTCCATGCATGCAACTGCATTTCAGGCATCCATTAAGCTGTCACTAGTGCAAATCAGGATTTCAGGCATTTCTGAAAAGGTTTTCCCTTTTTGGTAAAAGTAAATTAAATATTCATTGCAAAGTAGTATCTATTTATTTATTCATTCAGTTTCTTAACACTTTTCAAGACAGCTCTTTTCCCAAGGCAGGTTCCAGCATAAAAACAAGGTAAACATATTCATAAAATCATATTAAATATAAGCAATTTTAAATAAAACTATTTTCAATCAAATATAAAGTCAAAATATCCATCAGCATCCTAAATAAACATTAATAAATTCAAAATATCCAATAGCATATTGAATTAAAACTTAATTGAAAGCTGGAAAAATGAGCTTTCAAAACTCTTTTAAGAGAAGCCACAGATGAGGGCAACTCTCCCACTCTCAGCAGGAAATACAACAGAGGAGGGGCCACCACTGAGAAGGCCTACCAAGCTTAATGTACCTAGAGACACAGAAAAAATGTGTTTGTCAAGAAATTTAAATGGAAGCAGGGTATTAAGTGTGCCCACATTAACAGCGGGAAAACTCTGGTCTCTAGATGTTGTTGGACTTGGTCAACTCTGACCACTGGTTATATTGGCTGGGTCTAATGGGATTTAGAGTCCAGCAACAACTGGAAGATCACAGTTTTCTTATTCATAGTTTCCCAAAGTCTAACATCCCAGGAAATTAGTGGTAACAGGGCTCGCTCCCTCTCTCGCTCTCGCTCTCTCTCTCTGTGCGTGTTCATGTGGATAGCTACTTGGTGGATTTTTCAAGATAATAAATATTTATTATGAATGCTGCAGTGGGAAGGACACAAGTTCTGTCTTCCCACCTCTCCTGAAACATAGATTGTGGAAGCTGCTACATATGAAATCTACCAGATTTCACTTTTCTTTCTTTCCAGGAGTAGATTGCTCTTATAATGAAAGAAAGTAACTAAAAATAACTTCTGAACTGGCTTGTGTTCACCGACTTTAAAAAGTGGTGATTTTCCAAAATGTGTTTAAAGCAGCTTACAATAACTGCTCTGTATGTGCAACAAAAACCAGAGAGCAGAGGAAGGACATTATAACTGCAATAATAAAAATCAGAAACCAAGGTTAGAAACAGTCAAAATAGTTGTATACTGGACAGGTAAACATCACCCACAAACATGAGTAGGGAATTTGTGGCTCTTCAAGGCCAGAAATGATGGAAGTTGTAGTTCAACAACACCTGGAGGGCCAGAGGTTCTCCACCCCTAACCTAAGAGAAAATCTCAAAAGTGAATCTGAAAGGCAAGCAGAGGAAGAATTCCTGAATTCCAAATAAATTTGGGGACTGCCTGAAAGCAAACCCTGTTTAAAGTATACTGATCAAGCCACTGTTGCCTCCTGCATCCTACTGGGTATAAAAGAAAATTGTATCTCACCCTACCCATGTGGGAGGTTTCAGCATCTTCAACTGTGAGGCTATGGAAGCCTTCTCCAAGATGATGCCCTCCAGATACTATGGACTTCAACCTCATCAACCATAGCCAGCATGGCCATTGGTCAGGAGTCCCAGGAATGCTAATTGAAATGATCTGGAGGACATTAGCTAGTGAAGGCTGAGATAAAGGCAAACGTACAAAGGAGAGCAGGAATGGGGTTCTACCACAAGGTACAGCAATGCTCACTCAATATGAGTTAAGGCTAGGTTCACAAGGAGCTGGATTTTTGCCCAAAGTCCACCAGATTTGGTGCTAAACCTGCCAAATATTACCACAAATCTACAGCTAGTAATGTGTATTTTTACTTGCAATAATGTATTTTCAGCTTTCCACATTGTGTGGTTTGGTGCATATTATACAATCCCCATGGAAGCGAGCAAGACTCGTTGTGAACTGTCTGGAAAACATATCCTTCTGATGTAACATAATCAATATGAACATCCTGTAACTATTCACTTGATCACTGTTTGGATCTCAGAAGGGAATAGTGCAGCTTTCAAGAACACAACACAGGATTAGCTTCAAAAGGAATCATTCACAGCGTTCCAGCCCCTTTCTGTGCATCTGGATCAGTCTCTCAATGTAAAGAAGCAGAATTCTTTTTTCATGACTTCCAAGTTATCAGCTCATCTGACAGTTTATTTGACCACACAGACCACAAAGCTCGTAACTCAGACTACTGCAGCAGAAGCCGCCTCTGGAAACATGTCCCTGGAACAAGTTGTTCTGTCATATCAATGCAAATATGCAAAGCACTCTTCAAAGTCAGGTATTCTAATGCTTGGGAGAATGCACAGACTTATCCAGACCAGGATCCCTCCCCATTGGCTATACTGGCTAGGACTGATGGGGGTTGTAGGCCGTAATATCTGGAAGATCACAAGCTGCCTGCCTCAGATTCACTACATACCATGGCAAAATGTTCTAAATTGCAATTGTGAAGAAAAGCATTCTTCTCCTCATTATCTTGATGTATGTTAATCCCTTTACAGTCCAAGTATTATGAAAAACACTCGGGAAGCTTTTGTAGTTGACACTGAAAGTGCCTTTCACATTTCCCAGATCCGTAATGTGTACATAAAAACAATGCTAGCTAAAGAGCAAAATAAATTTAAGATGCTTCTTTTCTGCTTTATGTATGCACATGCACACAAATACCACAAGGAGAGCCTGTAAGGCACTGTCTGTGTCATGTGTAAAAATGTCCTGAATACACATTTCACATTTATGTATTTTAAAGCATTAAAAACACTACCTACTTGCCCCAAACTCATGCTGACAATTTCTTAAAATGTTATCTATGTTTATCCATTAGCAACTTCATCTGCCCTGAACTGTTGTGTTAATGGGTTCTATCAGTACAGTCTGGGCCTGCAGGGTGCTACCATCAGCAATGAGAGAGCATGCTGTCATTGAGTTTAATATCAAGGAACAAAATGACATCAACTTTTGGGTACTGGATCAAGGAACATTGCTGAAGAATGAAGTTCTGAGAATTCGGATGGGTAAAAAGGTAGAACCGGGTTGGGGAATCTGTAGTCCTCTGGATGCTGGATTCCAGTTCCTATCAACCATCATAACCAGTGGTCAGGGATTATGAGAGTTGCGGTCCAACAATTTCTGGAGGGCTAAAGGTTCCCCAACCTAAGCTGAATGCGCTAAAAGCTGCATTGTACACTGGAATTTTATCTATATAGCCTGTTTGAGCAGAACACTAGAGAACTGAAGAATGGACAACTGTTGATTTAGTTTTTACAAGTGCCCTGACAAGTGTCTTTAAAGGTACCCTTAAACTGGCATCTCATGAACACACAAATATGCTGTTTTTATTGCAGCAACACAAAACCAGATATGGCTAAAAGGTGGGGAGAAAGCTAAAGCAGATGCATGGAAGAATGGCCATAACACAAAAGCAACTAAAATCAGGTACTTTTCCGCTAAACTTCCAGCATTTATATCCTGTATTCAAATTGAATTCCTGCACCAAGCAATCAGGGAAGAGTTGGATCAAAGTGCTTGAGATGCTGCTGGGATTTGGCACTCATTCCTTCTAATCCCCACTTCCCCCTTGGAACTGAACAGCAGCAGGACTTGCACTTTTCTGACAGCCGTTTCATCTTGGTACGGGAATCATATCCTCCAACTCTGAAACTACAGACAAGCAGGCTGGAGACCTAAACTCTCCATACAGGGCTTGCATTTCCCCTTAGGAAGAAAACTCACCTCACCATTGGTCGGTTTTTGACATGTGACTCTGCCAATGTTTTACCTGCCTCTGGCAGAATATTTACTTTAGTGACCCTGCTCTGTGGCAGGGTAATTTCATTGTCTGGTGTTTCTGTCAGTGAAATTAATTACTACTCTAGCTCACCAGCTCTCTCAGCCCACACATCAGAGGATGTTAAACGCAACTGCCAAAGACTTTAAGCTTCCACAGTGTGAGTTATTTGGGAGCTGGATTCCTAAAAGTTAGACCTGGCACAGAATACTATATAACACCCACAGTAGCTTAGTGACAGAGAAATGCATTTTATCAGTTTGTTCTTGTTTCTAGTTGGACAGGTTTAGCTCCTTAGTAAGAGTACCTACTTAGCATGCTGAAGGTCCCAGGTTCAATCCCCAGCATCTCTAGGTTAGCTGGAAAAATTCCTGTCTGGTTACTGAAAGAAATGTTGCCAGTCCGTGCTGACACCACTGCACTAGATAAATTCAGTGGTGCAGCTAGATGATTTCAGACCACTGACTTAATGTTCTTGTAAGGGATCTTTTAAGGCAGCCATGAGTATCACTTCAACTGTAAAGAACATTCCTCTTCATCCATGAACCCTTCAATTGCCATTTCGTGCTTTAAAACTCATTCTACTGTTTGGTACATTAGAACAATAATAACTCAAAAGATATTTGCCAACCATGGTTTAAAACCCCCCACTCTGAATATGCACAGTTTTGTATTTTAAATGAAATTTAATCATATCACCATAATGACTAAAACTGAGTTTGCTTCTGCAAAGTTCTGCTTTCCTTACACACCTCCGAGAACCTGGAATTTGGTCCTAAGTTGCACCACTGATGTGATTCAGTATGACACATCCTCTCTTCCTCTTCTGTACCCCATCCTATTTTTAATTCATCCTGCATCATGGGAGCTCTGGAGTCCCACTAGATCACATTCTGTACTGTAATTTAAACAAAAGTAGACCCATAAATTTGTCCTTCTAGGACACTGTCATAAAGTCTAGTCTGGAAAGTACCCACATTTCATCCCCTGCCTTTTAGGTATACTTTTCTATAAATTAAAAAATGTCCAGGATCCAAAAAGTCACCAAAGTCTCCCTAAGAATAGTTTTATGGGGTACTTTTATACCCCAAACAATAACCCCAAAACAAGATAACCAAAGAAAGTTCAAAAGAGGCCATCTTGATCTCTTTTGCAAACTAAGATTCTTCATTAAGGTCTCAGCAAACTTAATTAAATCTATCAAATTTTCCAGGCATTGTTAGGCAGATTTTATTGCTTTACATACCTACAGGAAGGATTAAACCTTAAATTACTTGCTGAGATAGAGAGCTGAAACCCATTCTTATGTTGACTGAAGCTCCTGGGAGGCTTCAACTGGAACAAAGACCTTTTCTTATGCAGCATTTGCCTTGCTTGAGACACTTTTGACTGGGGTAAAAAATGACCCCAAATGTGATTAAGGCTAGTTTTTGCCCATGTGGGATAAAGTTAAAAAAATTAAAACCTGCACAAATTCATGCTATCAGAGCCAGCCTTTTACAAAAAAGCATACAATGGATCTAGGGCTCATTTTTTCCCCCTATTTTTTATCTCTCAAGGAGATTCTTTCACAATTCAGGAAAAGATGGTTCAGTTTTTTATATGTCTGAGGGCAAAAATTTCTGAATATGGTACTGTAAATGTAACACATACTTCAATTGCAGCTTAACATCTGCCATTTTTATGAGAGTGATATGCCAATTATGTTAATGACATGCAACAAATGTATGCAAATTAGCCATGGACTTCTAGCTCAAGCTATGTTTCTGATGGGTTCTTACGTGCTATGCAAACTTGCTCTCTCTGTCCTGAAATCCACGCATGTCAGGGCAAATTGGTTTCATCTCTGCTTGGAAAAATATGTCTGTCTTGACACCTTCCTAGTCATCCAACTCAGCTTTTTAACCCATTTTTCAAGAACTTGGAAATTTGTAGCTCCAACAGAGTTAAATTGAAGCTGCAGTGTCTGAACAATGAAATCACTAAAAAGAAGAAATGTTCCCCCTCCCAAGATTTTGTTTTCTCATACGGTCAATGAAACAGTGATATTGTATTCTTGTTAACAGCTTGTCAAAGCTAGTGTAACTGCTATGAGACACCGTGTAGTGTAGTAGCTAGAGTCATGTGTTTCAGGTGGACATCTCAAGTTAACTAAGCTGGCCAACTTTTGAATCTTGGCTATACCTTTAACAGCAGATTCAACTGCAGCAATGAGTAGGTGTTCACATTTCACTCTATAGTCTAAGCAGTTTTACCTGCCCATTTCTGCTTATCATCGGAATATTAAAAAGTTGCCTTATATTGCAGGCAGACCACTGGTCCATCTAGACAAGCAGTCTCAACCCTGGCTAGCAGCACTGCTCTCCACTGTTTTAGATGGGAGACTTTTTTCAGCTCTACCTGGAACCAGGGACCTTCATGTAAACCTACCACTGAACAATGTGCACTCCAACTCATTCCAAAGTTAGAGAAGCAGGCCAGGATACCTCCTCACCCAACTAGCTGGCAACCAGGAATAGGAGAAAAAAATGTTAGTTACATACAGAAACGCATAAGTTGGGGAAAAATTCTCATGAAAAGCAATGCAAAATACCATGCTCTCTAATACAATTCACAGACTTATCCAAGAAATTATATTCAACAGATCTTCAAACAGATGTAAGTGAAACTGACACAGACCAGAAAAAAAATGATTCATCCATCCACTTTGGCAATTTTAAATTCCAGGCCCTACACAGTTGTAAGATTCAGAGCACACCTAGAGCAAACCATTTTCCTTTAGATCAGTGATTTTCAAACTGTATTCTGGGGAATCCCAAAGTTCCCAAGAAAGCTATCAAGGTTTGCTTCAATGAGAAGATCAGTAGCAGTGCAAAATCTTTGCAACTAGCTTGCTGATACTACAATCATACTCTGCATTGCACAACCACAAGGAAATTTGCTTCTGCAAGTGCTGAACACATAAATTCTGGGCCTCTCAGCTCTGCCCCCAATATCTATGAGTTTGGAGCAACATATGAAAAACACAACTTTATATTTATTGACCTGTTCTCACACTATCAGGGTTTCTGGCTAGTGTGGCTAGTGCTCCATGGAAAGTGTGCATCTCTTATAACATCCCCAGTGTATAATATTTCACAAAATGCATATCTCTTATAATATTCCTTTTTAAGAATAGCAAACCCATGGAATTATGCAGGACCTTTTCAGCAGACAAGAGCCCTTATTCAAATCCAAACAAACTTTCATTCACTGAAGGTGTGAACAAGGCATATTTGACTGGAAGCTTCCTTTTATGGCCACTTGGTATATCTATGCTTATTCACAGTATTCAGACAAGTGTCTTTTCCAGCCCTGCCTAGGGATGCTAGGGCCTGAAACTTGGGATCTTCTATGTAGCAAGCATGCACTGTCACTGAGCTCCTGTTTCCATTGCTTCTGCATCACCTGATCAGGCTACATTAATAGAAGACTATTTTTTCAATCTTAAAGGAAATCAATGCTAACTGTTCTTTGTAAGATCTGAAACTGAAGATGAAACCCAAATACTTTGGCCACCTAATGTGAAGGAAGAACTCACTGGAGAAGACCCTGATGCTGGGAACGATTGATTGCAAAAGGAGAAGGGGGCGGCAGAGGTTGAGGTGGCTAGATGAGGTCACTGGGGCTGTGGGTGTGGGCTTGGCTGGACTCTGGGGGATGGTGGAGGACAGGAGAGCCAGGAGGAATGTTGTCCATGGGGTTGTGATGGGTCAGGCACGACTTTGAGACTAAAGAATTTTTTCCTATTTTCTAACCAATATGGTTCTCTCTCTAAATTGGGTAACCTCACTGATGGACTGTGGGAATGCTGTAGACATAATATAGCTTGACTTCAGCAAAGCTTTTAACAAGGTGCCCCATGATACCCGGATTAGAAAGAAGTTAAAAGTGAGCTAGATGGTACCACTATCAGGTGGTTCCACAGTTGACTACAGAATACGACTCAGTGTTCATCAAAGGTACCTTCTCAAACTGGGGAGTAGTAAAAATTGGGGTACCACTGCATTCAGTCCTGGGCCTAGGATTCTTCAACATTTTTATTAATGAAGTGCAAAGAATGCTGATCATATTTGCAGATGATACAAAACTAACTGGGATAGCTAACACCATGGAAGTCAGAAAGAAGTTTCAAGGTAATCTTGATAGGTTGGAGCTCTGAGTTGAAAACAAGAGAATGAAATTTAATAGGGAGACATGCCAAGTTCTGCACCTAGGAAAAAGAAAACCAACTGCATCATTACAAGACGGGGAAATACGTGGCTCAACAATACTGCAAGTGAAAAGAATCTTGGAATTGTTATAGATCACAAGCTGCATACGAGTCAACAATGTGATGTGGCCGGAAAAAGGGCAATGTGCTATTTTAAGCTGCATTAATGTAAGTATCACTTCCAAATCCTGTGAAGTACTAGTTCCCATTTACTCGGCCCTGGTAAGGCTTCATCTGGAGTACTGTGTTCAGTTCTGGGCACCACAGTTTAAGAAAGATAAAGACAAGCTGGAAAGGGTTCAGGGGAGGGCAACAAGGATGAACTGGGGACTGAAAATACAGCCCTAAGAGGAGAGAGAGTAAAAGAACTGGGCATGTTTACCTTGACAAGAGAAAACTGAGGGGGATAGGATAGCACTTTTCAAGAAATTGAATGGCTGTCACAAAGAAAAGCTCAGGATCTCTTCTTGATCATCCTAGAACATGGAACAACAGGCTCAAGTAACAGGAAGCTAGGTTCCAGCTGAACATCAGGCAGAACTTCCTGACTGTCTCAGCAGTACAACAATGGAATCAATTACCTTAGGAGCTTGTGGGTTCTCCCACACTACAGGCATTCAAGATGCAACTGGACAGCCATCTGAGATCCTGAACCTGAGCAGAGGCTTGTACCCAATGGCCCCCTCCAACTCTACTATTCTATGGTTCTATGCATCTGTATCCATTTAGAACTGAACAAATATATTTACTGCTGTGCCATAGCTTTTCTGAGCAATGATATATCAATTTATTTGGATTCATATTAGGATTTTTAGAACTACTATATTTCCTATACTAGAGGATGACTGGGCTGTGGGCCAATCAGATCTTGGGACAGCCTGAAAAATGACAGAGGAAAGTGGATCAGGTTTGGTATTTGCTAGGCCTTGAAAGCCTCCCAAGTGATTAAGGCCTTTTATCACTAACCCCATAGGATGCTGGAAACCAGCATCTGAGACACTCCTGAAAATATTGCTATTTAGTTATAATTAGTATGTTTATTGTTCAAGCCAATCTATTGATCTGTTCCTTTGTCCTATATAATCACACTTCTTACACTTCTTTCTGTGCACACTTCTTTCTTCTAAGTTTTGAAATGCATTACATATTTTAACCCACCCTTCTTCCAAGGAGCTCAAGTTGATGTACATTGTTGTCTCCACCCCATCCTATCATCACAGCAGAAAGTTAAGCAGAAAGAGAAAGTAGCCAAGGTCATCCAGCAAGCTTCATGGCTGAGTAGGAATTTGAACTTAATCCAATACTCTAACCATTATACATGTTGGCTCGACATCACTGGTCTTGCTTTAGGGGAGTTCTTGAATTAGGTTTTGTTTCTCTTGGGAATGGAAATTATTTAAGTACTTTACCAAATGTGTGACATTTTGAATTGCTTCTCCATCAGGCTTAGGAAGAAGAAAAACTGCTGATGAAGGGTGGCTGCAAATGGTTGCATACCACTGTTAGAGTTAATCAATAGGTGTATTGATTGATAAAATAGTGTAGTTATGTTCCATATTTGCAAAAAAGCATTTTACTTTAAGTTATGGCCCCCGAGATTAACATCATGCTGCCATCAGTAGCTTTCTCTGTGAAATTTTAATCTTTGCTTTCAGTAAACAATGCAAAGCGGGGAAAGGGTGTGTCTGAGGGAAAGGGGAACAACCCTAACTAAAGCTTTTGTCTTTTTTCAGATAACAGCTGTGCTGTGTCCTCCAGCTCAAGGATTCAGTCTTTTGTGCTTTGTGTACATGTTTTCCCTCTACTTGCTCTTAAAACGAACAGGTGTTTCCCTTCCAGACTCTGCCTACTTCATAAGGTACCTCTTTTTGTATATTGACGCTGATGCAATTAGGCTGGTTACAGCCTGTTCATGGAAACATGTCTATTTACTTGAGTATGTTGTACTGAATAAAATAGAGAGTTTATAATGCTATGGCTCACTCAAAGGGGTTGCCAGGTTAAACAGCACAAGTCTAATTGCAGGAGTGGGGGCTGTTTCATAAAAATAGAAGCCTCTGGTCAGTTAGTACAGAGGCTGCACTTTGTAGCCTCCAATTTTTCTGTGCATTATCACCTACAAATGGCAGGCATACATGAGAATTGGTGTGGTGTAGTAGTGAGAGAGTTTTGTTTGGCTGTAGGGATTCGAATCCCCACAATTCATCCTTCATGACACCAGCCCAAGTAATTGCACAGACCTTGGCAAAGGGCCCTCTGGAGGGTCCCTCCTATATTAGTGAGAGTCCCTGGCTACAGGCTTACCTGGTGGCAGTGCCAAGAGCTGGGGAAGCTGGTGTTTAAAATTTGTCACCAGCAGTGACATAAAGCTTGAGGGAGCCCTGGGCAGCATGGTGCAGTGGGCCCACTCAGATGCTTAACAGAGTGGCAGAGACAGGCAGACAGTCAGATGTATCCTGAACTTCCAAGAAAAATGCCAGGTGAAGTAACTGCAGCCAGTGCTATCTTAATTTACCCCCAATGCCTCTTGGTTCTACATGAAGACTCACTGACATTTTATGGAAAGTTGGTGGCACCTGACGCTTCTCTTTGGAGCAATGAGCTGTTAAAAATAATACTATTGTTATCATCCACATCATTATAATCATATTTGCAGACGATACAAAACTGGGTGGAACAGCAAACACCCTAGAAGACAGAATGAAGAGCCAGGGTGATCCTGATAAACCTGAACACTGGGCTGAAAGCAACAGAATGAGATTCGATAAGGACAAGTGCCAAGTCCTCTGCCTAGAAAAAAGAAACCAAATGTGTTGATACAAGATGGGGAATACGTAGCTCAACAGAACTGAAAAAGATCTTGGAGTACTTGTGGACAATAGGCTAAATACAAGCCAACAATGCGATGCAGCCACCAAAAGGGTGAGTGCTATTTTGGGATGCATTAACAGAAGTATTACCTCCAAATCATGAGAAGTAGTAGTTCCTCTATACTCCTCACTAGTCAGGTCTCATCTGGAATACTGTGTCCAGTTCTAAGCAGCAAGGTTTAAGAAAGATGCAGAAAAATTAGAAAGGGTCCAGGGGAGCCTTAAAAATGATCCAGAGTTTGGAAACACTGCCCTATGAGGAAAGACTGAGAGAACAGGGCATGTTCAGCCTTGAGAAGAAAAGACTAAGGGGAACATGGTATCCATTTGTAAGTACCCCAAAGGCTGTCACAAAGAGGAAGGTCAAGATCTTTTCTTGCTGATACCAGAGTGTAGGACACAGAATAATCATTGCAAGCTGTGACAACCCTGATGCAGGCTAGACATCAGGAAAAGCTTCCTCACTGTCAGAGCAATACGACAGTGGAACCAGCTGCCTAGAGAGGTGGTGGGCTCTCCCACACTGGAGACATTCAAAAAGAAACTGGACAGCCCTCTGAGTGGGATGGTGTAACATGGTGTCCTGCAACAGCAGGGGATTGGACCCAATGGCCGTCATGGCCCCTTCCAACTCTACTATTCTATGATTATTTTATAGGAGGCCAGAATCAGCAGCAGTGGCCCAAAACACTTTAGTAGCTAAAGTTTAGCCCAATGTGCCAGGTGTTGACACCAGGCTGTCTCTCACAGTGCAGCAAAGCACACTGTGTAGCAGTGGGAGAAATTTAAAATGACTACTTCCCAGACCTAACTACCTAGCACAGAAGACCCTTGGCAGGTCAGGCCCTATCTGGACAGTGGGTATCTCTGTCTAAAGCAGGGGTCTCAAACTCGCGCCCCGCGGGCCAATTGCCGGGACGGGCGGGGCACGGGGGAGGGGCCCTGCAGCCTTCAAAGTGCCGGCGGCGCCCGGGCCGGCTGCGGGATGAGCGGCCCACCACCACCGTGGCGGTGGAATACTTGATGTGGCCCAGCCTCACCCAGACTCTACTTCCAGCAGCCCCCAGGTAAGTTGAGTCTGAGAACCCTGGTCCAAAGGCTGGGACTGATTCTTGAAGCTGACACTGCATGGCCTTGTTCAAGTCACTTCCCTCTGGCCGATAATACACAACTGTGCTTACTACAAACAGTGATTTGGTGCCATAACTTTGGTGAAGCTCCAAAAATATATATTGACATCAAAGTTTAACTTACCATATTCATCCCTTCACAAGAAGACCTGTATAAGGAATTTCAGGGCTAAGGAAAAGCCAGTAGTTACAACTGAACATTAAATCTGAAGCAGAGACCAAGAAAGTCAGTAATCAGAACTGAAGAACAACTTGGGAACAAAGGACAACTAGAAGGCAGTATCAAGAAGCAAATCAGACAATCAGAGCGAAGGTCAGAACATACCAGAGCTCAGACCATGTTGTAGCTCAGGCAAGGCTCAACAGGAACAAATACTTTCTAAGCAGCAGGAAACAGTATCCACCCTGAGGGGCTGAGGGTGCTGAACCACCCAGGGCCCCTCCAAATGTTGCTGGACTGCAGCTTCATCCTTACCCCTGCCAACAGCTGCTGCTGCCTCTCTTTCCTTAATAGGAGGATGAAGTCTCAGTCAGATCAGTATCTTACATATCATACTAGCCTTCTTTGAGTGAGAAATGGTATGATAATACCTTGCAGCTTCTTTGCAGAAGAAAGCACGTATTTTTTTTACTCTGGCTACTTACTGCTGCTAAAGTCTTAATAGCAGGTGTCAGAACCAGAAGGGCCAAGCTGGAATTTTCAATCACAGGTTCTATGACTTATTTGCTATTAAATACTCCGTAGTAATTGCAGGCTCCAGAAACCACTTGGTAAATTATACTTATCAAGGCCAAAAGTAACTGCTGTGGACCTGCCCTCTGTTTTAAGAAGACAGAAATAACAGTGCACATACTTGGAAAAATTGCAGTTAAATCTGCCCCTCACCTCTCTATGACATCCTCAATTACATAACATTCTAGTTATGGAACTGGAGGGCTAGCAGTTACCATGTCATTGGTGAATGCACAGTTCCTGCACATGATACTTAGACCAAGTAACCTGAAACTATCCCTGAATGCTGTCTGACTTCATTCCTTTCGGTTTACTGAAATCTTCAGGGGTCTTAACCCACAGCTCTTAAACGGAAAAAAAAATCCCAGTAAATTGTCCTGTGGTAATGCATTAGCTGTAATTCTGCTGTTGGATTAAGCCTAGAATGGTTATTAAGAAGACACAGGTGTCTGTTCTTTTTCATTTGGTCCACTGTCTCGCACATGGTTTAGCTGCTTAAGGTCTGGCCCACACAAGCGTGTCCATTACAGAACTGGAGCATTTTGCTTGTGGCCATCAGGGATATGGCAGCACAAAACAAAACTTTCTCACCAACTCACACACAATGATTTGTCAGTGCCGGCAGGTCGTACATTCAGCTGACAGCCTTCAAGTGTCCAGTCATGGCAAGGAGCTCTACTGGGCCCTGTGCGCCTGGTCCCTGAATACTGTGCCTTTTGCTCGGCCCTGTTTGGTGGGTTTTCCAAAAATGGAGCTGTTAAGCGTAAGGCCTCCTGTTTTCATGGATGGGAGAGGGTGAAATACTGGACAAAAGAGGCTATTCAAATATTCCTTTCTCCCCATTCCTGAATTGCATAATGTGGGGATGAGGGGGTGGGAGGATGGGAGAAATAATAGTGTGCAAACAAAAGCCCTTCCTATGTAAAATCCTGAAAAGGATGACTCACTATAGATCGGGTGCTGCATTCTCCATTTTCCCTGAGGAGGCATCTGACCACAAGGCGAAGAATTACAATTATGGGGTTCCATTCATGCCAGTGCAATGAAAGCTAATTCTGTTTGGACTATGCAGTTTATGGAAATGCAAGTTGCTAGCCTAAAAGCCAAATACCTAGCAATGCCAAACTCTGACCCAAATATTTCTCCTTGCATGTTTCAGTGCTTGTCCAAAACATCACAGTTCTCTTGTGAGGACTGCCCAACACTCTTCATTTGTAGACTAAATGTACAAAGCTAGAGTCAGAGACTAATGACTAAGGACAATTGCCTAGCAGTCATGATTAACTTGAACTAGAGAAACTCCTTGATTTCAGAAATTAATAAGTTGTTATGTATGGTAGCTAGTTACAAGAGGGGAGGGGGATATTCATTACCTCCCAAAAAGAGGACATTGGTTTGTACAAGTATTGTATCTGCTAATTTATATTTATGCATGCAAATTTAGAAATAATTACTACAATGTAAATAGAAATACAATACATCTTACTGCAGTGGGGAAGACTGTGTACTTGCTCTGTCTTGCAACCAAGCAGCTTCTAGGACCCCATTCTCCCTCCTAATAAGTTATTTCATTCTTTTTTATTCTTTGGAACTTGCACTGAACAGTCCTTCAAATAGAGGACACTTTCAAGCAAAGGACTGCCCTCTGACAAACCTACCTATTCTCTGAAAGGCAAAACACCTGGCTGCTCTGGATGTATATGTGATTGTTAGTGCTTCCTTGTAGCATTCAAATGTTTAACATTCAGTGGAAAGTATGATATATATTTCACCATGATCGTTTGAAAACATATTGGACAGAAACTCAAAAAGAGAAAAATATTAATTTAAGTACTTTCCACATTTGCTGTTACCCATCCGCAGCACTGCCTGACACCTCTCCCTTTGGCATATCGGTACTGTGCAAAATACAGCTGGTGATTCAAGGATGGAAAGCTGGCTAACATGTTTTAGCGGAAGCCAACTTTTCTGGTAAAAATGTTCCTCATTTTCCTGACAAGTTCCACTACGTCTTACTGTTTAAAGAACAGCAATTTCCTTAGTGTTGGCCTGTTTGTTTTCTCTGAACTGAAGGAAAACAAAAACAGCTGCTGGGTCAGTTAAGATTCCCAAGCCCAGGAAAGGCCAAAACTGAACGGGACTGCTTAGGTGGCAAGCTTATTTTCAACTTAGGTACACCAAAGGATTTCTTCAGCCCTACCATATTTGTTTCACTGGATCTCATGAAAATGCATCTGTGACAGAGGATTAAAGAGTGATTAAAAAAAAGCAATCAGTTTCTATGGTTACTGGGGCCTTTTTTATAAGCAGTCAGGAGGTTATGCCTAGTGAACTCCAAAGCATATTTTTAAAGTGCAGAAGAAATTATTCCGAGTGTGAAACGATGGTTAAAGTAGGTTAAGATGAGGAGAAACTAATCTAAGTTAAGTGATTGGAGTGTGTGCCTTTAGGCAGACATAACAGAGAGCCATCAGGAAGGCAAGTCTTTCCTTTCATAATTTTAAAATTTCCTCATTTAGCCAGCCAACAGTAGATGGGGGGTGGGGGGATGCCAGTTTCATTTGTTTCAAAATTGTTTTCAATTCTTCCTGCAGTAAATGTGATTGCTTAATATGACTGCATTACAAATAGGCTATGCATTCCACAGAAATGGTCAAGAAACACTCTCTAATGGAAATTCTTCTGACTGAGGAGACTCCAATAGTCCTTCCAAAGAGATACAAATGACCCCGTTCAAAATCACAGACCACAACCACAAAGAGTCATACATTACATTCAGCAGGGCCCCAGTTCTATACGTACTTCTATTTATATGTGCAGTTAAAACACCTGAGTGTTTAAAATGCACTCACACAATCTTCTAAAAAGTTTGAACAGGCAATGCCTATTTTGTTCAACAAAACTCCACTGGAATAAGCAGACTCAAACTAATTTCCTGCCTTCATATATAGCATTTTTTCTCAACCTGCTCCAGATGTGTTGGATCACAACTCCCATCAGCTCCAGGCAACTGATTAAGGAAGGATTCTGTACAGAGGCACGAGAATCTTGTACAAGACCAGGAGAACACAGTGGTTAAGGATGGTTGTCATTTCCAAAGTGTTCAAACTATTTAAACTACATCTGCAGGTGTCACAAGACAAATTGCTCAGAAGAAACCATTCTGAAAAACATACACTTACAAACAGAGAATGCAACACTCTAGATTTAAAAGGTCAAGTTGTGTCAAGTTCAAACAGCAAGTGATGCAACTGCAGAATCATTTCTACATGACATTTATATTCAGAACCATGCCATACATTTTAAGTAACTATTTTAATAGCTTTTGCTTCTTACTCTATGGAAAAGCAGGTTGCTTACCTGTAACTGATGTTCTTCGAGTGGCCATCTGTGCATTCACACATATGGGTGCTGCGCCTGTGCAATGCCTAGGCTGGAAAGATTGAAAGCTAATGGTATTGGTGGGAAAACTCCACTCCCCTCCCCCTCAGCAGTATATATAGAGCAGCGTGTCCGCCATTTTCCCCAGTCTTTGGAGACCGAACGTTTGCCACCTTCCGGAAGAGGATGGCATGACAACTTGTTAGGGACCATGGCGACAGCATACGGTACCGATGCATAATAACTTACCAGGCACCAAAGCAAAAGCATACGGTACCGATGAAAGAAAGCACTCACTGACACTGAGCGAGGCCGTCGGGTGGGCTGTGTGAATGCACAGATGGCCACTCGAAGAACATCAGTTACAGGTAAGCAACCTGCTTTTCTTCGTCGTGGCCTCTGTGCATTACACATATGGGTGAGTAGCAAACTTACCAGAATTGGTGGAGGGAGGTGTTGTCATTGAAGAACGGCAGAGAGAACAGCCCTCCCGAAGGAACAATCTCTTCTGGCACGCACATCAAGGCAGTAATGCTTGGCAAAAGTACACGGAGTGGCCCAAGTCGCAGCTTTGCAGACCTCTTGGATCGGAATACCCGTGGCAAATGCGGAGGAAGCTGCCACTGCTCTAGTGGAATGACCCCTCAGAACAACAGGTAAGTCCATCTTTGCAAGCTGGTACACCAACGAAATGGTCTGAACAATCCATTTCGAAAGTCTCTGAGACGAAACAGGCAATCCTTGGTCCCATTGAGAGTACACCACAAATAGTCTATTAGAACGTCTAAAAGATTCTGTATGTGATCTGTAAAAAGCCAAGCAGCGTCGTACATCCAAAGTATGCAAGGACTTTTTGATCAGGTTCGACGGCGACAGAAAGAAGGCAGGCAACACAATCTCTTGATTCAGATGGAACAGTGTGGCCACTTTAGATAAAAAGGAAGGATCCATTCTCAGAACCACCTTCTCCTTATGAAAGCTAAGACAAGGTGGATCTATTTGAAGAGCACAAAGTTCACTGGCTCTACGAGCTGATGTAACTGCAACAAGAAAAGCCATCTTCCAAGATACGAGACGCATATCGACAGTCACTAGGGGTTCAAATGGTGGTCTTTTAAGTGCCTGAAGGATGACTGAAAGACTCCATGTGGGCATGACAGGCCGAATACAAGGATGAAGATTTTGCAGTCCTTTTAAAAATTTCCTTGTAAGCAGTTGTGAAAACACCAACGATCCCTGTATTGTACCACGATAATGTGACACCGCAGCTGCATAGACCTTAATTGACGAAGGTTTGAGTGCTGAACAATGTAGCTGCAACAGAAACTGAAGAATATTCTCCACCGAAGCTGCCATTGGATTGAACGAATGTGACTCCGCGAAAGATGAGAAGCGGCGCCACTTTGCTGCATAAGACTTCCGAGTTGATGGTCTTAGTGCAGACTCAAGAATCCTTAAAACATCTGGGTCTAAGGAGCTCGGTCCCGATGGTACATCTATCGATACCAAGGCAGTGAGGGGATCCGATCGGTCATGAGTTGAAGTACCGAGTGACCTAGTAGATCTTGGTTCCGGAGTAGTGTCATTAGTCAACGAATTTGCCACGCTGTGAGATTCAATGAGGGTAGGTCTGGATGATGGACAGCGCCTTTTTGTTGAGTTAGCAGATCTTGTCTGGACGGAAGACGAAGGAAGGTGCTGTTCGAGATCCGAAGGAGAGTGGAAAACCACACTTGACGAGGCCACTAAGGTGTTATCAATATCCCTGTGGCATCGTCATGCACGATCTTCAATATGACTTTTGTCAGTAGAGGAACAGGTGGCAACGTGTAAATCGTGAAGTTTGTCTAAGGAATCATAAGGGCATCTCCCATCAATTCCGGTCCTATTCCCGCTCTGGAGCAGAATCTTTTGCATACCCTGTTCCTGTGGTTGGCGAATAGGTCTATGTCCGAATGTCCCCAAAGTTGGAGTAACTTCATGCAGACCTGGTGATTTAACTCCCATTCATAGGTCAAGGACATGTGTTTGCTCAGAGTGTCAGCTTCCTCGTTGTCGGTCCCAGCAAGATGGACTGCTAGGAGGGTTATACCCCTCGGGATGCACCATTCCCAAATGTCCATAGACAGGCGAGCTAGGGCAATGAACTTTGTTCCGCCCTGTTTGTTGATATAGAACACCGCCACTACACTGTCAGACATAATCTGTACCACTTGTTGGCAGACAGTTTCCTTGAAGGACCGAAGTGCTTTGAAGATGGCTAAGAGCTTGAGGTAATTGATGTGACTTGACGATTCCTGTCAGCTCCACATGCCCTGGGACCGAAGTCCTAAGCATACCGCGCCCCACCCGAACAGCGAAGCATCGGTATATAGAGACAGCGTTGGGTGAGGTCAACGTCCGTAGGACAGCGCGGGGCATTCAAAGTGGCTTGTCGGGCAAATCTCGTTGTGGACAAAAGTTCTTGTTGAACCAGAGTTGAAGAGGACGAAACTTCAACCTGGCGTGTGGGACAATGGCAACAGTGGCAGCCATGTGACCCAAGAGTCTCTGAATTGAGAGCGCTGGGATGACGTTCTGTGAGTGAAGAGTGATCCGACCCTCCATGATTCCTCTTCTCCCATTGTTTACGTGGGGGAGAGAGGGATTGTTGAGCCCCGGAGGGGGAATTTCCATTGACTGATGGCTATGGCTGAGGCATGGGCGGCGTGGACGAAGGGCGTTGTCCAGGCATGCCCGAGGCAGAGGCTGGGTGTTGGCCCGATGCAGTCGAAGGAGCGGCCTTGCGCTTGGCGGATGGAGCATGCGCTGGCCTGGGTTTTGCCACAGGGTTTTGCCACATAGGAGCTTTGCAAGCGATTCTCCCTATTTTTTCGCGCTTGCTTAGTAAAAGCAAGGCAATGGTGGCATTTATCTGTCCTGTGCCCCTCGCTGAGGCAAAGGAGGCACAAGTCATGAGGGTCCGCCGGGGACATCTTGGACCCACATTCCACACATTTGCGGAAGGCCGCCCGCTGCGCCATCGTAGAAGAAGAAAGGAATAGTGTATAGAAAAGAGGGAAAGATAATATTTTTGTTATTTTTTTTATAGGTAAGAACGAAGGAAAAGAGAAAGGTATAACAAGGGAATAATAACTTGGAGTAATAGCAATGAAGAGTAAAAGAACAATAAGAATAAAGAGCAAATACTGAGTCGAGCGAGAGATGAACAGGCACAAGGCACAGTGAACAGCAGTTGCAAAAGACTGGGGAAAATGGTGGACACTCCGCTCTATATATATACTGCTGAGGGGGAGGGGAGCGGAGTTTTCCCTCCAAAACCATTAGCTTTCAATCTTTCCAGCCTAGGCACTGTGCAGGCACAGCACCCATATGTGTGATGCACAGAGGCCACGATGAAGAACATCTGTATTTTCGACACATTCCACCCCCTTTGGGGAATTCTTATATCTAGTGTCTAGTGCATGCTATCTCAGCATGCTATGCCTTTTCTGGCTGCAACCCAGAATGGGGCAACTTCCAAATTAATATGTGCATCCAGGGGTTAGCCTCTGTTTTTAGCACAAGGGCCTGCAGATTGTTCTGTACACTGTCCATCTTCACCCAAGACCATGCCATGCCATAAGAGCTACTTTTGGGTTTGGAGGAGCAGGATGGGCAACATCAACTACATCAACTACAAAGTAACCAACATTTTCTTTTGGTACATGAGGAACACTTAAATTGCAATGACAAGGTAAATGCAAAGTACAATTAGTTAACATGGGAGCTAATACAAGAGTGCAATCCATTAGAATCATTGTGGTATTGAATGGTTATGGGGAAACTGCTAGGTTGAAACAATTGCTTTTAAGTAAGGTGATATAATAAAACCATTTTTTCAAGATGTGCACACTCAATTTTTTTCTGGTTATCACTGCTGGCCAAACATGCTTTCCTGGGTCTGAACAGCAGTGACAAAAACCTGTAAAACCCATGGGCAAATATACTGATAGTGGGTGAAGGTATACATGAGGGCTGGACAGCTGTTTTGGACTGCAGCTATTTTGGACTATAACTTCTACAATTATGGCAATCGGGGATTATGGGAGTTTGGCCTACAAAACACTTGGAAGGTTATCAGGTTGCCTACCACTGGTATCTGCCATGGGAATAAGGATGTATCTACTGTACTACCTTCAGCTCTTTCAAAAAGTAATCACTTGTCTCCAGCCAGTTTCATAGTACCATTCATTATCACAATGTGTCTAGATGAGTAAGCAAACTGTCTTCACACCTAAAACCCACAGTGGCCCAAGCGATACCCCTGCATAAAAGAATAGTTTTCACACTCCACTGCTTTTCAAGTCCAAATTCCCTGTCGTTTGGATGCCCTGGATATAACACTGTTTCTTAGCCTCAGATCCTCATACCTTGGTATGCCCATTTCATATGGCTACCCTGAGAATAAATGAGATACCACAATGGACCACCAACTTTGCATACATAAGGACTGAATTCATGATATCACCAAGCACAGCAGAGAAAGACCTCTGCCTAGAAACCAGGCAATTCTGTCTGGATCAGTGTAGACCGTACTGGACAAGATTGTCTGATGTGGTATAAGACAGCTTGCTACGTCCCCACCTTCAAAAAATTGTGCATTTTTTAATAAAACACTATTAATTAAGAAATGAATTTGTAAATGCAGCTAAGTTGTAAGAATCCCCCTCCTAAACCCATCTCTAAGAACAAGACACTGGTAAGGAATAATTATATTTCTATATTATATTATATTATATTATATTATATTATATTATAGAGGGAGGCACATGATAAGATCAAGCTTTGGCTTCTTGGACAAAGTCACAAGGCCATGGGATCCTGCCCTGACACTGCTGGGCACCACCACTGACCAAGGAGACAAACTAAATGTAATGCACAAAGCTGGAGTTGACAAATCACCATAAGAATACCTTCTATGCAGCCAGTACAAAAACAGGTATCAGAAACAACAAGCAGCATTTTGTTGTTTGTTGTGTATTCTTCCTACTGTGTTGCCTTGTGTTCATTTAAACATGGCATTTCAAAGTCATCTAAACTTTCTTGTCCTCCCAGACAGACGCTTAACACTGCCACTGACTGGAGAAAGTGTTTCTTTCTAACCTACTTCTCTTTACAAAACTGATTTAACTGCATCAAAGGGAAAATGCATAAAATTTAAACTTTTTCCAATTCTTTTTGTGTCTAACTTTTCCCCATCCTATTTCAAATTATTTTTACTGTTTACACAAAACCATCCAGAGTCAAGCAAATGTGAGTACAGGATACTATTTGAATGCATAATATGGGAATTTGGTTTAAACACACACAAGCTCTCTTTTCCTATTCTTTCTTGAAGCAGGGATCTAAAAGAAAGGAGACATTATTAAATGTTTGGCAATCCCTTTGAGGATGAAAGAGACAAGTTTCATTTTTATTTTCACCAACAAAGTAAAATTAAAAACTCAAGACCAAACCATCTTTTAAACATAGTTGACAAGGTCTCTTCAACAGACACAGGGAAGTTTTATATTTATAGGAAGGGGTCCCTTATCCCAGTAATATAATATAGAGCTGATTTTATTATACCTAATGCATGCCATTTTATATAGGTATTATTAATCTTTTACTGATGCTGCCTTTCTTTGCCTCTTCCACTGTTTTCTTTGCTGAGGGCTGAGCAAGGCAGAACACATGCTTTATATGCAGGAGGTTCAGTCACTGGCTTTGTCATTTCCAAGGCTCTCATGTCTTGACATAGAGTCCCCTATCATGGAAGAACCACCTTGGAGGTAAATGCACATTGCCCCAGGGAGCATTGACACCTAAAGGTCCAAGCATAACTAGTTACCAGATGCAGAAATGCAAGCCTGAGATTAGGGGCACCTCATTCAGAAGGTGTACTCATGAGCAAGACTACTCACAAGTGACGCTGATGGGCTGCAGCTATGCTCTGGGTGGGCTCGAAAGGATCGAGGGTAAACGTTTTCAGCTGAGAACAATGCCTGTACACCAGCTCCCAAATACTGGGCTTGTAGTTTTACTAAACTTGCTCTTCTCTGGATCTCACTGCTGACCTTGCCTCCCACTGAACACATAGAGTCTGTTCCTTTGACACTAAAGTCACACTATTTTGGAAGCAAGACTGGGAATCAGCTTGGAGATTTGTTAGAAATCAGGGTGGCAGCCAAGATGGACCAAAGGTTTGGCCCAAAGCAGCCAGGTCAGGGTTGGGTGGTATATCAAGAGTGAATGGCCTTGTATGCCATGGCTAAGACATAGTCTGAGATGTGCTACAGACTTGCACGCTTTGCCTTTTTCCATGGCCTCTGAACTGAACCTCTATCCTGCACCCAGAGTGTATGTTCCACCAGGTAATTTGAATTAAACAGCCATATTTCTGGAAATGTACATTATTTCTGTAAAAACAAAGCTGTTTGTTTCATGCCTGCCACATTAACCATATAAGCAGGGTTTGAAAACACTAAAGCCCAATGTCACTGGCATGACTCACCACCAGTTCTTTTAAAAGTAGGTTATATATTTCTGTGAGTGCTCCACTTCCTATAAAAAGCAGTTCAATTCATTTATGCAAAGATGTAGAATCACTGTAAAATACATTCATTTACAAATGTCTGGGATGGGGGAATATTTATTGGCCATTTGATTACTTGTGGGAGGGGGTCTGCTCCTATTCGTGCATGTAAATGGTTTACAATACATATAATATTTTTAAGGCTTTTGATCTTGATAAATTGCTCAAAGAGCTTCAGCTATGGGGCAGTACAGAAATGTCATAAATGAAATGAACTAGCCAGGCAGAAATTAAATTGAAGGAGTGAACACATGAAAACTGAGGGCTCTATTAGATGTGATGCCAGGAGATGCACAATCAGTCCCCCAGAGGCAGGTCAGCTTTATATATGTATGTATGTACGTATGTATTTATTTAAACGAAGCTTTAAATGTGCTGGGGGGAGAGTAATGTGAGTTTTACTGGAAAAATGTGGCTCACTGGGAAAGGCAGAATATCTTCTCCCATTCACTAACCCAACAAGATTCACAGCTTCCCACCCTATTTCAGTGTTTTAAAAAAGCTATTAGGAGACTGATTATGCACCCCCTGGCATCTTGCCATTTTGGCTCTGAGAGAGACCAGAATACTTTTCCCCCCTAATAAAGTGATTTAATAGATGTCTGTTGCTGAACTGCTCAATAAATACAGTCAGTTATGAGCTGAATTTCATGAAACAACCTGTTGTTCTCCCATTGTGTTTAATGGGATACTGGGCAGCCATGATAGTAAAGTGCTCGTGTCTGCCAGATAGCCCACAGTTGACAGCACTTTGCAATTATACACGGAGATCAACATTATGCTTTGTGCTGAATTCAGGAGCAGCTGCAGCTTTATCTTTAAGAGTAAAGGCAATCTTTTTTTCCAGAGGTCATGATAATCAGCTCCCTCTGCAGTAGCCATTTACTATTCTAGCTCCTAGGGCCTTGTAATCCGATTAGGGTCACTAATGGCTAACTATATGCAAGATGGTGAGCCCCTTGTCGCAACATTCCCTGCTTTCTCCTCTCTCACACACACCACTGCCACCATTTCTGCCTGCCTATTCCATGTTGTTCTGTTAATATACTATCCAGGGATCCATCTATCACCCCTCCTGATCTAAACTTGCCCTTATGTCTGAAATGTATTAGATAACCCCCCAGATAGCTGGCTAAAGCAATATGAAAACAACATTAGCTTGATTAGCATATGCCACTATCAAATTCTGCATGTAACGCAAAACAGATTTAAAGGATGGAATAATACAAGTGATACAGAAAGATCTGGATTCAGAGTGCCTCTCAGGTTTGCACACACCTAAGGGAGCCTTCTTACTGGTATTTTGGTACAGAGGTTTTCTTCCAGGCAAAAATAATCTGATGCATGCGGTATGTATGCAAAACATTGTTGCTCATCATTCAGCAATGAATAGCAAACAAAGAAGCAAACAAACAATTTAATTCCCTGTAAAATGGAATAAGCATCATTTCCCTGCTCATTTTGGCAGATGTCTCATGAGTCCATGCATGTATATTTTACATATAGGTATGTGCGTGATAGAGGAACACTATGTGTGCTTCGAACCCAAATGTCATGGTAATGATATATATTATTAGATATAACTGATAACCAAAGTTCATTTATAGTTTGAGTTATGGAAAGAAACTGGTTTATGATGGGTTGGTGTTGAGGATTTCCAGGAACTGCTTTAAAAAGACATATGCATATATACCATAAATGTAAAGAAGAAAGAAGACATCATGCTTTCATTTTTCATCTTAATGTGAAAAACAGCGATCATGTATTTCCTGTCATCATTACTACTCCTTTGTTCCTTTGTTCTTTCCTCCCTCTATAATTTTAGTCAACTTCCCTGTTGGCTGTACTTCAATAGCCACAAGGTCCAATATCTATGGTTATTCTTTAGGTATCTTTCTTGACAAACATTGTCAGCTGACAGCATTTTTCATAATTCATTGCCTAAACTTTGAAAGACTGCAGTCTGATTTATATGGATCTTTTCATTTGTTGTGGCATCACCGTATTTCAAAATACACAGTAGTTAATGTCATGTGCTGCTCTTTCCTCACTCTTTCTTCCAACCAGATACAGACAAAAGGTTTTCTAATTAAAGTCTTTATTACATTAATGCTGATCAGCCAGGTTGGCTTTCTAATAACTGAAACGAGCAGAAGTCAACAACCAGTCACAAAGAAAGCTAAAATACTGGCTATTTGGGAAATGTGGCTTAATGATACAAAGCTGATTCCAAACTGAACATCTTTCTGCCCTTCCAAACCTTCATGGTGGCTCTTGCTGCTCATGGGCCAATAGCTGAGAATGTTTGATGTGTCCCAATTGGGCCATCTGCTTAACCTGATGCTGCACATTTGGACCACCCCCTCCCACTTCTGAATGCTCAACGGAGTTTCCCACGGAACTTGAATTGGTCTGGTTCTCCTCAGCTGCCTGACTTATCTCTGGGTCAGTTGGTCTTGGCAATTCAGTGAAGCATTCCAGTCCTGCCTCTTTTTCTAGTTCTGATTGTGAATCTGAGGCAACAACCTTTGAAGGCTGTAGTATGTAAGAAGAGGGCCCAATCCCCACAGTGAATTTATAAAAACGGTTCCATGTACACCTGATGTCCATGCTTCTCATTCTGGAAGAGATACACAACTTCAGCTACTGCATTTTAACACCAAGCATATTAAAAGCTGTTGTTCATGTTCCCAAGACATTCTTATCCACTGCTACTGCATAACATCCAAAATGACCCTCAGAGGAGAAGTTTGGAAGTTTTAACTTCTGATTTTAAAGTAACTATTGTTCCCTATAACATCTTATTCGGGAACTTTGTTTTATCTAGCAAAGGAGCAAATCAGGATCTGAAACCACATTTTGATCCTGGTTCATTCTCATAGCAATAATCTAAATTCTACTTACTCCGTTCCCTGTTGGTCTAAAAGTTGGATCCCACCCTCTGCTTTATGTAGTGGGTTGACTCACACTTAAACAAACAGGCCTGATGTTGTCAGGTTCTTCAGTCCTTTTTCCTCAGAGGAAAAAACATACATCACAGGCCTTTCACACTCAAACCCCTCAAATATTTGTTGAACCTTTTTGTAAAAGACTTCAGAAGAACAGCATAAACCTAACAGGAGCCTTCAAAACCAGAACACTCCAAAGGGTATACTGAAAATGCATAATTTTATGCTATCATCTTCTAAGGGAATTTCAAGATGCCCAGCAAGAAACTTCAAGCAGAAAAATGTCTGGCTTTTGCCATATCCCCAAAGATTCCATCCCTTGTAAGGACACAGAACTGTTCGTTTTTAATATACTTAGGGAGCAGGGATCAACCCTATCAATTTTGCCCTTGATACTTAAAACCCCCAAGCTAGAGCAGGAGCAAGGATGAGGGGAATGTGCCCCCTGCTCCTCCCATTCTACATGGTAGCTAGACAGCCATTTTGACTTCAGACAGGTAGAGCAGGAGGCCTGGTGGTCCCAGTCTTTGCCCTTCTCACCCCCTGGATTTCTCACCACAGGTCTGGAAATCTGAATTTTCCTACCCCCACAGATGCCTAGGAACCACAGTATTGTTCTCATTTAAGTGCTTAGGATCACAGTACAGCACTAAGGCTCTGTTCTTTTATTCTACAAAACCTAGTTTGACAAAAGGAGTTAAATGTCCTATTTCCCTCACCTGTCCAATGCAGCCACCTTGTCTAGTTCTTCCAGCTTATTTCAAGGCTACAGGATCCTTCCTTACAGAATGAATGGTAGGACTCTTTAACTCAAGTAGTTCTGGTATGTATTCAGGTGAGAACTTCTCTATATCATGAAATACATCGTATTAACAGCATCTAATTTTTATATAAACTGACATAAACAGATCAGTAGATATGTGTATGACTTCATCTAGCAATAGGTACTTGTTTGCAAGGAACAACTGCAAAATTAATGTGTCCTATATGCTCATTGTGTATAATTTTCCAGTTCATACACACCAATAGTTAGAATTAGCTCCCCACAAAAGGTTCTTCTCTAAATACAAAGACTTAACTTCATTCTACCAAACAATGAATTCAAAGATGACATGAAATCTACAATCTGAAATCAGCAGGATTTACTGCCAAGTCAACCTGCTTACCACTGGATTATAACTTATGTTCCAGTATGAATAGTATAAAAGTTACCATACCTGCATTAGTTGCTACAGAAATAATTAAATATAGTGATGTGTTTTCTTCTTGCACTGTGCCAATTAATTTTCTTTTTTCCACACAGGTAGTAATCTTCGTCCTTGTCTACAGCATGTACAAACTATTTTCGTGCACATGATAATCCTGCTGTCAAAATTTTTATTGTGTCTTTTGCCGTTATGGCTGTACCTTTCCTATGCTGCGTAGGGTTTCCCAGCGAGCTTTTGCATCCACCATTCATTACATTGTACAACTACACTATGCATGTCCCCCTTAATGGATTTTTCATGTACAGAAAAAAGATGGAAGAAGTAATGTAAATTCATGGGAAGATTAAAAGTGCTGTGAAATTCCATTAGTGAGGCAAGGTGATTGTACAATAAAAGTTTCATGTGGAAGGAAGCACCTAAAGTCAGTCAGAAACTTGTTTACTTGAACCTTGTTCCCTATACCTTTCGAAGGTCCCTCTCCCTACTCTTTTATGTAATATTCTTCAATCATCTTCATCCTTGGATCATATTTTGTGGCTGCTGTTTCTGAGAGCTGCAAACTCTTGGGATTAATTGACACAGCATCTTCCAAAGCAGTTTAATCAATCACTTTCTTGAATTCACCTCTACTTGTCCCATGGCACACACTGCTGCCTACTGCAGCGCTGAATTTGTATTAAGGCTCCATCTTAAACTGCTTTAATTTCAGTATATATAAAGCCAAGTCTTGTGCCTATTTTGACAGCATTTGTCCAGCTCTATTACATCACACCTCAATATAAATGTTATAGCAGTATAATTAATCACACTTTTAAAAACGTTGTTCTTGGCACATGCGTAGATTTGCATGTACATTTCAGTAAGTGATGGAATGGAAAACAAGAACAACTAAAGTATAACTTCTCCTGAAGACTTCAGCATAGGTTTTGTACACACGTAGGAGTATACTCTGACAGGTATGTGTCCGCTAATACCTCCAAAATGCATGTTGAGTTACAGCAGATGTACATACTGGTGATTGCCTTTCTACTGGGTAATACCAACACTTTGTTGAGAATTTAAGTTGATCAGGAAACAAGATTTGCTAGGAGGTGAAAGGCAATCCTTGTTTAGATAATTTGTGCATGTATTAAATGGCATCAATTTGTTGGAGTGTAGTACACCTACAAAGACCAAAAATACACTGGCAGGGTTACAACTTGCCTGCCAATCAGAATTGGTGGAAGAATTTTGTTCTCCAAGCTGAAGACTACGAGCAATGGGTCAGGAATTCTAGACTGCCCCATGCAACACTCTTCAAAATTACCAAGGAGCTAAAGCCAATATGCAGAGGAGAACAATGAATATGCATGAGCCTATTCCTGTCATTAAGTGAGTGGTAATACAGAAACTAGACAATGTCTGCATGTACAGAATAGCATTCCAGAAGTTTGGAGTTGGGCAAATGACTGTTGCTGTCATTGTCTCTCATGATGAAATGCTTCTTGCTGAGTTGCACAGGGATGCTCAGCAACATATATTAGGTATGTACACTTTAACTTCATCTTTACAGATCTGCATATGCATAGCATATGATGAGAGGGATGAACTGTGTTTTAGTATTTAAATATGTATTGAATTTCAACTCAAGCCGTTCCTAGACTTGCAGAAAATACCACAAGGGCAGGTTTGCCTGACATATGAGCACATCTACCTTTTGTATCCTGAAAGCTAATATCTAACTCTTGATAAAGTTCAAAGACTAGGAATCTCGCATTGCATTGGAGTGGTTGATGGCTGCCATTTTACCACTGACTCTCTAATACAGCAGGAGAATGATTTCATTTCCACAAGAACTTTTATTCCATCCAGTTTCACTGACCAGCTTTGGGTGGGCTGGACCAGAAAAATCCACAATACATCTGTTTTCTGAACTCTGCTCTTTACAAGGCTATGGAAGCAGGAGTATTTATTCTGGAAGACCCCACTGTAACTACTTCTGGGGCATAAGGCTGGAACCTGAGGAGGAAAATGTGGAGCCAGTGATAATCTCCAGTATTATTCTCCACAATATTTGCAAAACCAAGTGACATACTATCCATGAGGACACTGATCCAGTCATTCAAACACACCTTGCCACTTTGGGAGCAGAGATGGAAAATGAAGAAAGGAAGAATATTGGGAAGGAAGATGTATGAAAAGCTGTTACAGATTTTTTGTGGTCTGCATGTAGATACTGATAAACTGCCTATTGTCATCAATGCTCTAAATACTGTTTTCAAGTTTTGAGTTTTTTCCCCCTAACATTTACTTGAATTTGTACTGTTAATAGATCAGTTCACTAAGGTATATTGTTTTTTGTGTTCATCTTAACAGAAAAAGGCAGGGATATGTCATCTGACCTTCAAGTTGTAAAGTCCCAGCTGCTTCTGCTTTCTGTGACATGAGACAGGAGGGAAAAGGTTTCCATTTCTTTGTAATCAGGTTTACAGGATGCAGGGAAAAACCGTATCTTATGTAAGTGGGAAAACATTATGTTCCTGCTGTAACTGTCCAGCACCAACAGGCCACTTGCTTCTCCAAAATATGTTCAACTCTGGCAGTAATGTCACACGAGAACACACAGGAAAGGGATAGGCAAAAGGGCTAAACTACTTCTGCAACCTTGCACACCCATTGCACAGCCTTTCATTCAAGTGCAGGAATCCAAATACTTGTATTCTTGTGACAGACAATGGTAGTTGTCTGAAGGAACATCTTTTTCCCTATATGCCTCCTACCCACTAAGATCTGCAGCAGAAGCCCTGCTCCGGGAACCCTCCTTGAAGGAGGTTAGGAGAGTGAACACCTGGAGGAGAGCCTTCTCTGCAGTGGCACCCCAACTGTGGAATGTGCTCCCCAGAGAGGTTCACCTGGCACCAACTTTAAATTTTTTCGGCGCCAGGTTAAAACCTTTTTATTTACCTAATATTTTAAAGTTTAAAAATTTTATTCAGGTTTTATTAACATCCTGAGTTGTAGTTTATCTTGTTATTGATTGTTGTATTGATTGTTTATTTATTACATTGTAAGCCATCCAGAGACAATTGGTATAGGACGGGATAAAAATATCCCAAATAAATAAATAGTTAGGAAGTACATTATATTCTGTACAGTAGTCTCTACTCTCAAATATCCTTTCCTTCACAAAATGTCAGCACAGAATGTGGCAGGACCCAGAATTGGAAATGCTTCTGTAACTTCCTTATCAGTGGAGAGGCTTGTGGCTTCTCTCTATTGACAATCCACATCTTCAGGAAGGTTGCTTAGAAGCCTTTCCACTTCTGGGTACCTGAGGAACACAACAGAGTGCAGAAGTGTATTCAAGGCAAAACAAGAGGAGAAGGTAAATATGTGAAAGAAGAACCACTGAGAGTAAAACGGGAGGCTTTTAATTGCTGGGCAAACAACAAAGGTTTTCAGTGGGTACTGGAGATTCCCTCTTCACTTCCTTTCACCAAAGCAGGCCTACTACCTCACCAAAATGCAAGAGTTGTGAGGGAGTGTGGGAAGGCCAAGCTGGCGGCAGCAAAGACCAGTGAGTGGGTGCTTCGTAGCACTGTGCAGCAGCACTATTATCTTCCCTCGGATGGTTCAAAATTATCCCTCCTACCCTTGGTTGCGCCGCTGTGTCACTATACACCAAGAAAATGCATGGATAACATGATGGATACAGTAATGCCAAATGACAGATACCTAGTCCACTTCAAGCAGCACCAAAAACAGTGATGATACCTGCTCCCATGCACAGCAGTCACACATACAGTGTTGCCCTGTACAGCCAAACATCCTTCTTTGTATGTCAGGATGTTCTTCAAGCCTTGTTGATCAGGTAACATGAGGAACCACGGTGCGGCTCTGATTTACTGAAGGGAGCGTATGCAGAGGCCTTGCAGTGTAATTCAGGATGTAACACCTTTCTGTGTTGGAAATCATGAACTATGGATGTCGTTACTAGCACTGTGTGAGGTATCTGGTTTAGGAGTAGGGAATCCATCAGATTTCCTCAGGTCAGCTCCCCGGCCTCCAGTCCTCTCTTTCTCTGCCCTAAGTCTGCCTTGCACTGAGCATTTGCATGAGTGTCTGGCAGGAAGACAGTTCAAGTGAATCCACAAAGCTAGCTTGTGCATATGCCATCTGCCCACCCTCTGTGCAAGCAGAGTCCTGTTTCAGCATATGTGATTTGCAGACTTTGAATACGTCTGGCACAGAATTGTGTACTTTACACAAAGTATTATATACTTTGCATGCTTTGCACAATGAAGTGGCTAGCATTCCTGTGTGCTTGCAGACCTGATTTTGGCTCAGCTTGCTTTCTGGCCAAGGCCAAATACAGGAAAAAAGTTCAGGGAGTGCAAGATTGCTGGATTCCAACCTGACCTTTGCATCCGTAGCCCTTACATGCACAATTATTACTGTATCCCTCCATGCGTGTAGTATCAATATTAATCTCTCCAGAGCATGTATTTGAAGATTAAATGCTCAGGTGAATACATATTATACACACACTCTGCTCTTAGAAAGACTAACAAAGCTGATGTTTACCTCTAAGTCCAGTGTCAGGTATAGTCCCAATACTAATACTGTTCTTGGCATCATAATTAATAACCCCCATGCATGTTCCTCAAATTCTTTCCTAAATTGTCTTGATTTTTAAGCCCACCTATATTTCTGTTGTGTAATCAACTGTTCTACCGGACAGCCATGTTAGTAATGCCGGCAACACATTCTTTCCTACATCCTCTGTAGCACTTAAATATCAGGCATTCCAGGATGAGCAAGGGCTGGCGAGAGAGCCCTCCCAGAAGGATGACAGGTGAGCAGTCGGCACCTCTAGCATCACCCACATCTGAAACTCCATGTTATAATTTCTCTTTCCCCCAGAGAGTTACAGTAGATGTGCAGATGCAGTCAACAACGTACTTGACCTTTGAAATTTGTACTGCCTGTACTGCAAATCCACTCTCTGTCACTGAAGTAACATTGAGCAATGTGATCTGACCTTGTATGAGGCACTCCTTTTCTTAACAATGGGAGCACTGAGAGCAGCACCAGATGCAAAGCCAGTTATGCAGATTTTGAGATTTTTCTACTTGGAACGGTGGTGCTGTATCTGCAGCATGTAAACATTATTTTGTACATACAGAGGATTGTTTTGGCCTGTAACGATTCTTCCTCTCCTCTGTTGGAACTCTTTTAGCACTGCAACCAACTGCTCCATCTCACAAAGACTAGGAGATCCCAAACCAGGAGCAGGCAGTGGAAGCAGTGGATGGAAGGAGAGCTCCTTCCCCATTCAGATGGCAGGCCCTGTAATGCTACATTATGGAAATGCATCATGTGCTCCTTGACAGACTGCTTGCCCACATTAATTCCATCGTATGTGAAATGCTGAAATGAGGTCAAAAGACACAGAATTCTGCTTAGATTATGAAACCTTTCCTGTACTAATTGTGTATATTACTGTGTACCATTTGCCGCAAGGAGGCAATCCCTGTGGTGGCACTGCTTTTATAAAAACAAGGAAAACTAACATTAGAGGAACACAATGTCAATAAAAGTTTGTAGAATGTGCACTGAAAACAGTGCTAACTCACTGGATCCAACCCTTCCTAATCTGTGGACATGGTGCTCTCCGCCATGGTAATGACTATAGCCAAGGTAGCCAGACTTGCTAAACGGAAGAGCCACATATGGTAAATGTCAGATGTTTGAGAGCCACAAGACACAGAAACATAGAAACTGAGTGAGCCAGAAGAGGCCTCCCGGGCCATCTAGTCTGACCCACTGCTCCAGCCGGCTCCATTCATGTGCATGACCAACCGATCCTTAAACACCCTCACCGATGGGGCTTCAACCACCTCCCGTGGAAGCCCATTCCATACCCTAGGGGTCCTAACTACTTGAACAAATATTTATTTATTATTTATTACTTATAACCAACAGCCATTGCTACAATTATTTAGGCGGATAATCAGACAAAAAGTTTTTATTATTTGTTTCATAGGTACTTCATTTGCAATACACAGGCTTTTAGTACAGCTAAAAGCCAGTTGGGACCCGCTCATCATAGCCCTATAATGATGATGTGAACACTACTAGCCTAGGCAATTAACCATTAAATAAATCTCCAGCTGTTTTTACTAAGAGTGCAAATTGATCGAGTGCATTCAGTTTAGTCCAAGGCATTCATGCACATGTGAACCTCTCCATCATTCTTTTTGAATAAGGAAATAAATGATCACACAATCATTGCAACTTTTGAAATGACAAAACACTTTTTAAAATACACACACTCAGGAAGAGAGCAGATTGAACTGGTAGCCTCACGAGAGCTCACCCCAGGATGCCGATGCCATTGATGGGATCCAATATTGGGGGGGGGGGGGGCTCCGAGCACTCTGCAAGCCACAAAATCAACTCAAAAGCTGCATGCGCCTCACAAGCCTCTATTTGGCTATCCCTGGACTCCAGCTTCTCCATTTTACCCTACAGAGCTACAGCCAGTTGTGCAGCCAAACCACCAATCATGACAGACAGTTTGTGTGCCACCTGTCCCCACGTGACTCCACAAACAGAGTACATAGTGTTAGATTACACTTGATCTCTGTTTTTCTTCCGTTTGCTAGGAACCCAAGGCACCATACAAAGTTCCCTCCTTTCCATTTTATCTGCACAACAACCTGTGAGGTAGGTGGGTCTGAGTTGTGGGACTCACTCAGAGCAATCCAGTGAGCTGAGTGGGAACCAGCACCGAGATCTCCTGAAACCCAGTCCAACACTCCTACCACTATGTCACAGTGGCTTTCAGAACCATGTTGCACAGTGTGAGAAGTGCCTGCACCTTGACTGCAGTGTGTGTTTCTGTGGTAAACGTGCAGCCAAGCATGCATCATTTCTTTTACACCATTACAAATACACTGTTTGTGTTACAGTATGGAGACTGGCGCATGAGTAGCCTTCCTGGAATGCCATGTCTTCCACATGCACAGAGAAAGACAAAGGAGAAGAGCAGAGACACTTCCAAAGGGGAACAATGGCTTTATAAATACAGAAATAAATAGCTTTTAAAAATAAATATTTACACTGCTCTTTGTACAAATATTTCTTACACTGTTGTTACTACTCGTAAACTTTCTCCTGAAATGACAACATGCACATTTTCTTATTTTCTTTTATAGCTGAACCACTATGCAATGCCAGGTTACAAATGGTAGCTGATTATTTAATAATACTTCAAAATAGACCTATACTAGTATCATGAAGGTGACCTTTGAATGATGACATGGAGTATGTCTTAAGTTTTTGGAGCACAAAGTTCTCTTTTACACTCAGTGATGATCTCTTCTGAGCTGAAGTGAAAAGTGGCAAACTTTCTGAAAAAATGTGCTCACTGAAGATGTATTTCATACCTTGAATATAATGGCACGGTGGAATTACCAGCAGGTATGCTGCTCATGCACTAGCATGAGGACAGTCACTGGTAGATGTTTGTGGTCTCTTCAGGTTCACCCAGAATTCCTTGCAACTAAGGAACATCTCTGAAAATGTTCCTGACACTTTTCTATTTTTAATTCCTTTGACAACCTCCTTGATAACGTGGCACATGAAACCACTGAAGGACTCTGCAGTGCCATCCATTCTTTCCAGTAAGCAGTTAATCTCTGCAGTAGTGTGGTGCAGAGCAAAATCAGTAGCCTCCCTGGAACCATTTCCAGTCTTCCTGTTCCTTGATGTGGCTATTTTTGCTGCTGGAGACAGAGTTGCTTTATGGCTGGAGATGCCAGTGCCTGTAACTCCACAGGGGAGGAAAAGATGCACACAAATTGCCTATGATACTGTTACATCAACATGCCTAATCTCTCAGGGTTCCCATGATATTCCTTCATTACTACTTCCCCCTGTAGTGTACTAATGATAAATGAAATAAGGGGAATGTGTAAGCATGTTAAGATAAGGGACTGCTCTGATCCTCAAGTTCTACATGTGTGCTCTACTGACATATAATTCTATCTAATGCCTTTCTATACTTAGGAGATACTCCAATTAACAGCCACATGAAAAAAATGACTGACTGATTCAGCTACATGTAGTTGCGTTATGTGCCATCAAGTCATTTCTGAATTATGGAAACCAAATGAATGTCCTCCAGATTGTCCTTTCTTCACAGCCCTGCTCAGGTCATGTAAACTCAAGGCTGTGGCTGCCTTTATGGGATCAATCCATCTCATATCTGGTTTTCTTCTTCTTTTTCTGCTCTCATCCTCCCCTAGCACGATCCTCTTCTTCAGAGAGTCTTGCCTTGTCAAGGTTATGCCCAAAGTACAGCTTGGTACAGAAAGTGTAATAACAATAAAGATATTGAGATATATACAGGCAGTTCCTGGGTTGCACATGAGAGTTCCATTGCTGAGAAAATGGAAATTCATCTTTAAGTTGAATTCGGATGTACGTTGGATCATGTATAGTCAGCCCTCTGCATCTGCAGGGGTCGCTGGTGCAGGACCCCATGAAAGTGGAAAAACCACAAATATTTCTAGGCCCTGCACCCTGTCCAGACTCACCAGTGCCTCCTTTTTGCAGCAAGGAAATGCCGAAGAGATTTCCCTCTCCAGATGGATGGGGCAGGATTGGGAATAGTATTGTGTGTTGTGCCACTATGTGAGGCTCAGCAGCAGTGCAATAAACTCCCCATGTACTGCACGCCACGTATACAATGAAAGACTCCTGTTCCATGGTATTCAAAAGAATGTTTACCTTCTGTGGATCTTTGCAGCTCCACCAGATTTCATGAAGAACAGCTTTTCCCAACCTGGTGTCCTCCAGATGACTTGGGCTACAGGGTTGGGAGCTGTAGTCCAGCACATCTGGAGGACATCAGGTTAGAGAAGGCTGAATAGAAGCTAAAATTTGGCTTACATTTCTTCAACTCTTCAGCAGCATTCAGGGGCTTTCAAGTACCCCACTTCCCCTTGTTGGGCAGTATTCCTTGCTTCTATCATGTGTTATTCTTTCGTAAGTGATGCCAGATGTAGGAAGAGCCAACCAAGGAAGGTTTGATTAACATAACAATAGGAGAAAAGTAACATATAACCACTCACCAACTATATAGGTTCCTATCCCATTAGAACATTCTTTCCATTCTCTGAAAAATTCTCAGTAAGCATATCAGTGTGAGGTGATGCCTTTCATTTCTATCCTGCCATTTTCCCATGATGTAATTAAAGACAGGGTTGCTTAGGTAGCTTTTCATCCAAGTACTGACCAGACCCAGATTTGCCAGTTGTGTCACATGTTTTCAGAGCATGGCCTAGAATCACAATAATTAAACTTGATCTCTCCTAAACCTGTATTGCCACATCTCCCTGGGCACCAAACATGGAGCACATTCTGTCATTTAAAAAATAGTAAGAGTGCTTCCAGAAAGCCTATCTGTAGGACTACCAATCAAAAGGAACAACGCAACTGTTCTGTCTTTCCCTTTTAATTTTTTTCCTTGTAAGAAAAAAGGTGGAAGTGGTAGAAAAGCATGGGAAAGCTACAAATATTAGATATAATTTGGCCCCTCCATAATATTAAATGAATGAGGCAGGACAATTGCACTATAAATGCTTTGTCTGGAAACACATTAAAGATAAATGCTACAGGCCATCTGTTACCATTTATCCGTTATCTCCCTACCATCACCCCCCCTTATTTATTTATTTATGCATGCATGCATGCATGCATACATACATTTATGATTCACCTTTCAGTACAAACAGGGCCTTGAGGATGACTTACAGTTACAACGTGAAACAATTTAAAAATGTATAAAGTGTTTTTAAAACCTTAAGCATCATTTAAAAAGGTTTAAAGTGGCACCATTGGCAAAAAATGGAAAATAAAATTTTAAGAGGTAAGAGATTTAAGATTTTTAAAAAAGCTTAATGGAAGAAAATAACTTTTAACACCCCACCTCATTAGGGTTGGCCTAATTTAGTTTCTGGAGGAAAGACCAAAGAGATTTAAGTGGTAAGACTTAAAAAGATTTCCAATCTTAATTCAAATGTTCCCTTCAAAAAAGAGAAGACATAGAAAGTAATGTCTTTCCTTCATGTTTTCAATGAGCAGTTTGATAACTGGGCAAGCTGGGTTCTTTCTTTGATCTGACCCAAGCCCCTAAAGTGCTGTTTTTCCATGGGTTCTACCTAAAGTTTATTATTGCTACAAGAGGTAGCATAAGTTATATGGCCTTTCACAATCACTACACTAGCAATCCTTTGAATGTGGCAAAATTGATGTTGCACACATTGCACATATCAGACTGAAATAATTTTCTATTTTTGGGTACAATCTTAACACATGGCTATCTGGAAGTCAGCCACAGAGAAGAATGTAAACGTGCATACAATAGCTAGCTCTGTCAGAAACATGTTGCACACAGCTAAATCCCGAATATTTCGCAACCATATTTAAACATTAAGAACTATTGGTTGTCTTCTGAACCTTGCAATCCATATGCTAGAAGCCACTCTAAATTTTAAGGGAGGGCTGTCCCATTGAAACCAGAAGTATGAGAGTTACAGGTGGTTCTCCGAATGTACAGCACGGAAGTGGAGCTTTGCTGAATTTTTTTGTCTACTGAGTTCTTAAATAGCTTTTTCTTCCATGCTTTGCCATAGCCTCTAGAGCCATTGATTTTCAGGATTTTTGACTGTAGGAAGGTGGTACAGAACAGAGCCTGCAAGAGCCAATATTTGCTGCAGGCGAAGGACTTTTTGACCAAAGTGCCAGATAGGATGGCTTAAAAAGAATGGTACATATCGTGATCACAGCGACCTTATTTTCCCCACTTCTATTCATGCATTGTTTCTCATTGTTACTCACTCTGCAGGATATTAATCATGCAAGTCGGCTACTGGTGTTTCCACTTATTTGAAACAGTTTCTGATGTCTTTGCTCTGGCTCACTGTTCACAGTAGTAGAAAGGGCTGACATAAAAATGCACTGCTTTAAGGTACAGCACAGCTCAGTTTTCAGTGGGCAACAACTGCAGACCTTCCATGGACTTGCCAAGAGAAAGGAGCCAGGCGCAAATCTAGCCAGCAGAGCATGTGACGATCAAAGCAGCTGTAATGGGTCCAGAGCCAGCTCCTCCCTGCCCACAGGATGCCCCTTTCGGGGTCTGATCCCCACAATCACAAGGATAAGGAACCACTGGTGGACAAATTCAGTCCACCTCCCCACATACAGAGGCCAGCAGAGAAGCACCAACTCACCACAACAACAGCCATGAACGTAAGGAAGTTAAGATTGTGCTCCAAGCCAGCACAACAATTTCCAAATTCAGTATTTGCTATAAACAGAAGATAAAATTTCAGTACATATGCCACAGATGTCAAAATTGATATCAACAACATTTTGCTTCCAAAATACTAAATGTGCAGCATTTTAGCAAGGAATGTCAGAGGAAAGCCTGACACTCTGTAATGGAGCCCATGCCTTACATGCTGAAGGCCCCCAAGTCTTCTCCTTGGCATCTCTCAGGGAGATTAAAGAGCAGGGCTCTGGGAGACCTTTGCCTAAAACCTCGGACAGCTGCTGGTGGTCCAAGCAGATAATGCTGAGCTTGATGGATCAGTGGTCTAACTCATAATAATGTAGGTCAACTTAACAGATTAATTATACAGCCAGAGTAGTAAAATAGAGGATGAAGACCATATCATATGTACAGCTTCTGTTTCCTCACCATTTAGAGGAAGTTGGTGTGCAATAAATACACATTTAATATTGTTAATGATAAACATTTAATTAAATAAGCCTTTAAGACATCCAGTGTTGTAATCAGGTGTCAGGCAAGGATTTGGAAGTTCATGTGTCCCCGTGAAGCTCACCAGTTGACCTTGGGATAATTACCAGTATGTCTCTCTGCCTAAACTTCTTAGGTTGTAAGAATAAGTGGCTGTCTCAACAGTTTTCTGAGCTCTTTGGGAGGAAGAGTAGAATACAAATATAATTTAAAAAACCATGTACATAGTTGTGGTGTTTATTCTTGGTATGGATGCACACTCAGGAAGCAACCCTATACTCAAGGGCTGCTTGATGCTATGGATCTCCACAGAAAAGTTCTGCTCCTAGAGGCCTTCTCCAAGTTGTGTTAGCAAGCTCCATCATGGATCAACCTTCCTCATTCCCTGAGCAGTGGGGCCAAATGCAGGGTGCTCCAAGGACATCAAGGTCATATTGGATTGAAAGTCCTCTCATTCCTCTGACAAAATTGCAGAAGGGCCAGAAAAATATGCCAGCCCTGAAGCTGGTATGCTTCATTTCCCACCTATTAATGACAACAGTGGAAAGGGCTTTCATTCATACAGGCACCATAGGTCAAAGACGTCTTGATGCCATATAACAACAGTGTTGACCGGAGGGAAATTTTTAAAAGGCTAAATGGGGGTAGGAGACCATCTTCCTCCCATTTTCTACCCACATAGAATCCAGGAAATGGTGGTTTCATTGCCACGGAATCACTCAACACCAAAACCTTACGACTGCTATGACCGACAGTATACAAGCTTAGCAAATATTTTTTGTGTCCCTGTGGAAATATGAAAAGATCATTCATTCAACTTGTTGCATTAATGCTAGGAATAAACTACAAAGAGAAAATAGAGTAAGTTCTGAGTAAGTGGATGGCATCATGGGAAAAGAAAACGTCAAACCCATGACTGTCACTGAGATTGCAAAGATGGGAGGGAAAGGCTCACTCAAAGAACCAATCCACCATACTCCAATGGAAGTTCAATGGGACCGTGTACCAACTCAAAGTCTCACATTTTGTCTTAACTGGTTTCTCCAAAGCAACCAGTGCCTCACAGTTCCTTGGCTCAGATTTTCATGATGGATTAGTATTTATTTCTCACATTCCAGCCACGGAAGGAAGGCGCTCCAGGGAAGTAAAGTGCAATTAGGCAACATGCAATGAGTATGGCACTGATAAGCAGAGGGTATGTATCCACTCCTCCCTTTCTTTTTGCTCCCGTCTCCTCCTCAACCATCCTCTTCTCTTGCTCTCTCTTCCACCTTCCCTTCCCCAGTTCAAAGCCACTTGAGACCTTGGTTCTTATCATGAAGTGTTCTGCCAAATCAAATGTAAACAAATGACATGCACAGTTGACATGGCAACACAGCAGCACCGCACGCAAGGGTGGCAGCAGCAGAAGCTCTTAATGCTCCACAGCCAGGCATCCTTTCCTTCTAAAAAGCCAGATACAATCAGAGACCTGTGAGTAAATCAAATGGAAGCACTTCTGATAGGAGCTGGATGGGGGTGGGGAAATATCTTCAAGGTACAGGACAATTCACTGTTTTGCTATTTGCTGGTTCCACAGAATGAAGGACACTGAAAAATTTAAACCAGCATGATACTTCCCCAGCTATCTCAGAGGGACCAGCACCTGTTTTCAAATAAACCATTTGTCTATCCAGTACTTATGTGGATGGCTACCATACCAAAACGTGACTAGTATTTACTGAGTTCTGAACATCATATGGGGGCAGCAGACACTTAAAAATGCACATACATACATTATCAAGATATAGAAACCTTATGTACCCAAGGAAGGAAGAAAGGAAGTTATAATTTTTGTTGGGGTGGGAAACGTTTCCACTGGTCCCCAATGAAATGACTTGCTTGTGCTGTTTTCTTGCTAGCCACTATGACGAATAACTATTTCACCTAAGAAACAAGCCCACTATTGTTTGTTTGTTTGTTTGTTTGTTTGTTTGTTTAAAACTGTGGTTTTCAACCACTGGTCCATGGACCAGCGTTGGTCCGTGAAAGAGCTAGGACCAGTGCAGGACTAGCAGTATTCTTACTGCTGATTCTCCACCTCTTCCTCAGCTGAGGAGGCGAGAGGCAACTCAATAGGAGCCAGCCGGGAGTCCCGTGCCCAGTCTGCCCTCTGGGCAGGACCCCGAAGACCAGCCCTTTCCTTTTCTGTGCTGTGTTTTCTTCGGGGAAGGGAAATGCTGAGGCGGAATTGTGCTGTGAGTGTTTTCTCAACCAGTCTGTGCTGCTGTGTATGAGGGTTTGAGTGGATGGGGTTCATTGCATTTTATTAGTTAACATTATGAGTATTATCGCATTAAGTAACTTTGTTTGATTTTATATTGCTCTGCCGTTAATATTGTATTTGAATTTGTATTTGCTTTGAGCATAGTATTGCATTTACATTGATTCTGTATTTTGCTACTGTAAATTTTTGATCAAGTATTCTTGAAAAGTAACAGCAAATTTCACAGTAGCATTTGAATTATATACTGTTCTCTAAAAAATTCAGTTGTATTCAATTACATTTAATTTCAATATTTTATTCTTTCCTTAGCATTTTTTACTGCTCAGTTTCCAGTTATTTTATAGAATTTTCATTTTTGGTACTATATTTAAAAATTAATACACAAAATACAATATTATGTATATAATGCTTTTTATTTCTGCCTCAACAGTCCTTGAAATAATTTTCCTATTTTTGCCAGGCCCCAACTGTAAAAAGGTTGAAAACCACTGGTTTAAAAGTATAAATTCACCTTCATTCAAAACTGAACTTAAGGACAATATACATAAACTTCCAGCCATTACAATATAATATTAAACAATATAAAACTTCAAACAACAATACAATAAGATTGAGAGGAACTAATGAAAACTAAATTAAAGTTTCAGATGCCTGGGGAAACGAAAAGGATGCAGCAAGACAACAACAGGAATACAATGTTAGTGCCCAGTGTGGTGACGAACTCATTTCAGTCATGGTGTAGAGGCCCTCTCTTTTGTGTATGTATAATACATCTCTCCTACAGACAGGAAACATGGAAGGGCTACTCTTACTTTACAGACAGTTTGGTACAGGGGGAGGTGTTCCTTCAGGTATTTGGGTCCCAAGCCACTTATTTATTTATTTTATTAAAACATTTTTAGAACCTTGAAACTAAGCAGCAGCCCAATTTAAATGATTCCATCTATGTAGATCAGACAGCCAAATCTAGCAGCCAGAGTCTGCTTTGGTTGAAACTTCAAAGCCAATTTCAATAGCAGTCCCATATATTACATAGTCCAAGTTGATCCAAGATCATGGATCACCAGAGCTAAACTACCTATAATCAGGAAAGGTTGCAGCTGATGAACAAACAAAAGCATATAAAAAGTAATCCAAACTACTGATTCTATTCAGGCCTCTGCTAAAAATATCGGTTCAATGAGTACAGCCAAGCTGCTCCTTCAGACGAATATCAAATCTATCCAGAAAAGATAATACATGTACTTCTTGGCCCTGGAACCATCTAATCACAGTGCCTTTATCTTGTCAAGAATCAGCTTCAGTTTAACTTCAACACCTTCACAGCCTCTCTAGACTCATATGACAATGAGTAATGGAGTTGATTATCATTAATTTGTTGATGACACCCCTCCAAATCCCCAGAATGCTCACCTAGGAATTCATATAAAAGTGACAAAGAATAGGGGGTAAGATAGAATTATGACAGACCCCACCAAAAGACAAAACAAAAACAAACAAAAAAAGAGCAGGTTGCTTACCTGTAACTTATCTGTGCATTCACACATATGGGTGCTGCGCCTGCGCAGTGCCTAGGCCGGTAGATTAGAAAGCTAACGGTTTTTGGCGGGAAAACGCTCCGCTCCCCTCCCCGCTGCAGTATAAATTGAGCAGAGCGTCCACCATTTTACTCAGTCTTGAAGACCGACATTCGCCCCCTAACGTTCAAAAAACAGCATCACAGCAAGAAAAATCGGTACCGTAGGAATAACACGGAACCGACAGTAAGAAAAAACAGTCCACTCACCGACACCATGCGGGGCCGGCGGGTGGGTTGTGTGAATGCACAGATGGCCACTCGAAGAACATCAGTTACAGATAAGCAACCTGCTCTTCTTCGTCGTGGCCTCTGTGCATCACACATATGGGTGATTAGCAAGCTTACCAGACTTGGAGGAGGGAAGGTGTCATCAGTAAAGAATGGCAGAGAGCACAGCTCTACCAAAGGAACAATCCCTTCTGGCGCATACATCAAGCCGATAATGCTTGGCGAAAGTACATGGAGCAGCCCAAGTTGCAGCCTTGCAAATATCCTGAATTGGAACCCCTGCTGCAAAGGCCGACGAAGTCGCTACTGCTCGCGTAGAATGCCCCCTCGAAAGTGAGGGTAAGTCAAGTTTTGCCAATTGATATGCTAGGACTATGGTCTGCACAATCCATTTGGACAGTCGCTGAGATGAGACTGGAGAGCCCTTGTCATGAGCAGCATACTTGACAAAAAGTCTATTGGAATTCCTCAACGCTTCTGTGCGAGACCTGTAAAAGGCTAGACAGCGCCTAACATCCAGAGTATGGAGAGAGTGCTCAATCGGAGTCGACAGAGATGGAAAAAACGCAGGGAGGACGATGTCTTGGTTCAAATGAAACGGTGTAGCCACCTTGGGAAGAAACACGGAGTCCATTCGGAGAATGACTTTTCCCTTGTGAAAGTTCAAGAACGGTGGATCTATGTGTAGAACACACAGTTCACTGGCTCTTCTGGCTGAAGTAACTGCAACAAGGAAGATAGTTTTCCATGAAACTAGGCGTAAATCCACTGTTGCCAAAGGTTCAAATGGAGGTTTTGTAAGGGCCTTAAGTACAACAGAAAGACTCCACGTCGGCATAACAGGTCGAACCGACGGGTGCAAATTTTGTAGCCCTTTAAGGAAACAGCAAATCAGGGGTTGAGAAAAAACAGATGACCCCTGGATGCTGCCATGAAAATGCGAGATAGCAGCCGTATAGATCTTTATAGATGAAGGCTTGAGTCCCGAGTGATGAAGGTCAAATAGAAATTGCAAAATATTCTCTATCGAAGCCGTCTCCGGAGAGAAGGAACCGGCATTGGCAAAGGAAGAGAATCTTTTCCACTTTGCTGAATACGATTTGCATGTGGAAGGTCGTAGTGCAGATTCGAGAATTGCCTGGATATCCGAAGATAACACTATCAGTCCCGAAATGGACCTTGATGGTTCCGAGGGAGGAGTTGGTTGCGTCAATTGGGATGGCAATGGAGCCAACGGAAAATTCAGATCTATCGGAAGCACCACGCTGTTACTTTCAGCGAGTAGGTTCGGGTGTCGGACTGTTCCGTTGTGTTAACAGATGAGGAACAAGTGGAAGTCATTGAAAAACTCCTCTGGACTGAGTGAGGAGAGTGGTGAACCAGGGTTGCCTTGGCCACCATGGGGTTGTCAGAATTCCTGTGGTGTTGTCGTGCACGATCTTCGACACTAACTTCATGAGGAGTGGGATTGGAGGGAAGGCGTAGAAGAACAGGTTGTTCCAATCGATCATTAGGGCATCTCCCCTCGAGTCCAGTCCCAACCCTGCTATGGAGCAGAACAGTTCGCACACCCTGTTCGACCGGGTCGCGAACAAGTCTATATCCGGTTGTCCCCATAACTGGAACAACTGGTTGCAAACCACTCGATCCACTCGATTTGTGGGTAGTTGACATCTGTCGGCTCATTCTATTCTATATCCGAGCTGAATGATGGACAGCACCTACCTATCAGATGTAATGGCCTCCCAAATGGGAAGTCGGCTTTGGAGCCGACTCCCAAAGGGGAGAGGGGAAGGTGGGAGGTGGAGAGATGAATTGGTCCACCGGGACCATCAACAGGGACGTTTCTCAGTGTCAAACTGCCTACGGCCCTGGGAGAAGCGCTGTTGAGGCTGTTGCCTTCTACGTTGCTGACGCTGGTGGAACTGCTGGCGAGGCTGATATTACTGGCGCCCGTAGGGTCCGGACCATGGCCACTTACGTTTTGTTAGTGGGAGTTCCATTTGACGCACCGTCATACGGGACTCGTGGATGGCTCTGAGTTTCCAATCAGTCTTCGCATGGAAGAGGCCGGAGCCATCGAATGGCATTTCTTCTATCCTCCTCTTCATTTCCTCAGGGAAATTGCAGTTCCTGAGCCACGCGTGTTGTCGGAGGGAGATAGTGTTGACCATGGCCCAAGAATCAGTGTCTACATGATATCTCGCGGTAGACAACTGTTGAATGGCCACCTGCTTCGCTTTGTTTAAGAAGACCTTGGCTAGGTCTGCCTGCTGGTCCGGGAGGGAGGAGATGATGTTTTCCAGCTTCTGCATAATGAAGTACTGGTAACGTGCCAGTGTAGCCTCATAATTTGAAATACGCAAATTGAGTCCTGCAGCCGCGTAGACCCGGTGCGCAATCATGTCGACCTTCCTCCCTTCCTTATCTCGGGGTTTTGTATGCCCCCAAGCCACCCTGCCCTGGAACGACTCGACCACCACCGAATTAGGCTTCGGGTGGCGCAACAGGAACAGGATGTCGTCTTTTCGGACCCAGTACATAGATTCGTACCAGCGAGACATCACCTGTGGCTGAGCCAGTTGGTCCCAGGGCTGAACCATTGCCTGGCGAAGCGTGGTAATCAACAGTAAGGCAACGGTGGCAGATTGCTCCCCTCGGACGATGTCGTAAAACCGGTCTGTGCTGGGCCTGGGTCAGTGGTAGGCCTCTATCTCCAGCGACCGGACTAGACGAGAAACCAGCTCCAAGAAAGAAACATGGGGCTCATGTGGGGATCCCGGGTCTTGGGAAGTAATAGCCACGTCCGGAGTCGCGGAGTCTACTTCTGACTTGTCTGAGTCCTGATGGTAGCAGTAATGCTCATTGGACGAAGAGCTTGCAGGAGATGGTGGAGGTCTGCATTCCATACAGCCAGAAGTGGACGGTGCCTCTCTCGGGATTGACGGTGAGCGACGGTCCGGAGGAAAAAAGGCATATGGATGGAGTCCACTCCAGGCAGAATAGCCACCATAGCTGTGCATAGCCCAGTCATCTGCATGGCGCTCCAACGAATGGTTCCTACACCTAGGAGGAGAGTCTGGTCCCTCAGGTGGTCCAACAGCAGATATTGGCGTCGGAGAGCGTTGCCTCGGCAGGGAATCTCTAATTTCTCCATCAGAGATGGACTCCCTAAGTGGTGGCTCCTGTGGAGGAGACACGCTCTCAGGCTGAAGAACAGGCCTGGGGGAACCCAGCGGCGTCACCTGCATTGCGGACTGCAGGGCTGGTCCCGAGGGAGTCGGTACTGTGGCAGCAGTCAGTACCGAGAACCCCGACGAACCCGAGCCTCGGTGTTTGGGGCAATTGGGTTTCTTGCCCTTGTGGGCTGCCTTAGCCACCTTTTCCTTCCTCGGCTTCTTATGGCCGGAGAGCCTTTCCGGGTCTGAATGCTTACGCTTCTCCTTTTGTTTGGCTGGAGGAAAAGGTAGCTGTTGCACTTCCGTTGGAGCAGCGCCTTCATCTGAAGGGTGCTGCGGTGGCACGGCTGAAGTTGAGGCGGGGCGCTTAGGGGGTGTGGCCGGAGTAGAGGTGGAGCGCTGAGGCGGTACAGCCAAGGAGGGGGTAGGCCTTGAGATCAGCTGGTCAGATTGAAGCAAGGCCTGGTCCCAAAGTAACTTGCGGAGATGATTCTCCCTATTCTTCCTGGTCTGTTTGGTAAAGGTCAGGCAATGCCCGCACATATTGGTCCTATGCCCCTCGCCAAGGCAGAGGAGGCACAAGTCGTGCGGGTCGGCAGGAGACATTTTGGAGTCGCACTCACTACACTTGCGGAATGCCGCCCGCTGTGCCATCGCGAAAAGGAAAAAAGAGATGATAGTACAGAGGGTGAGTAATATTTTTGGGTTTTATTTTTTTTAGAGAAAGAATGAACAGAGGAACTACAACAAGGGAAAGAGAAACTGGGATATATAACAAGGAAAAGGTAAGTTGAACAAGATAACCGTAAAAAAGCACGTGGAGAGATCTAAGTGAGAGACGAGCAGGCACGAGGCACAGCGAACAGCGGTCGCAGAGACTGAGTAAAATGGTGGACACTCCACTCAATTTATACTGCAGGGGGGAGGGGAGCAGAGCGTTTTCCCGCCAAAAACCGTTAGCTTTCTAATCTTCCAGCCTAGGTACTGCGCAGGTGCAGCACCCATATGTGTGATGCACAGAGGCCACAACGAAGAACCTTCTGAAACTAGCCCTTCCAAGTAGGTGCAAAGCCTTCATATCACCTGATAACACAAAGGGTTGATCCAGCAAGACACCATAATTAAAAGTTTCAAAAGGTACTGAAAGATTGAGAAGAATCAGGAGAGCCACACACCCCGTCTTCTCCTGATAAAGGTTATCAGGATAAGCAAAGCTCCATTCCAAACCCTTTCCTAGATCTAGATTCAAATGTATTGAAATAATCCACAATCCTCTAAGAAGGTTGCCCCAAACCTCTAGAAGAGGGGCTCCAGATATTTTGGACTTTAATTCTCAGAAAGGCCAGTGGTCATAAATGTTGGGAGTTGAAATCCAGAACATCTAGAGATCTACTTTCTGCTCACTCCTGCTCTGGAGTACCTTGCCTCAGTTACTCATGTGAAACACATCTGAAAAGTTGAGCAATTCAACTGGAAAATTGAAACTTGGGGACTTAACACACTTCTCCAGTTCTACAAAGCTGCTCCAATCATCTTACCATACTCTCAAGTCCAATTAGATATGTTTTATGAACCAATAAAATACATTTATATCTCTACATTATTTTGTAACTGCTAAACCAAAACATTCTGCTATACCATCTCTCCCCCTACCTTTCAGTCCTCAAACTCATAAAATATTCTAAAACAAGTAATTTGGTTGATGCTGGCATTTGAACACCCAATATATTTAGACCAAAGCATGTCACAGAAGCTTTTTGCATTTACTTTCCCCTGTCTGGATCACATACATGGCAAAGGGGTGTTCAGCTATAATCATGGAAAATGAATAATGTGTTACAAGAAATATTTCCTTCCACCAGGAAAAGTCCCAACAACTAGACAGAAGACTAGCAAGATCTGTTCCTGTTTTTTATTTAAATATTGATTTGACAAGGTAGCCATCCATTCTGATTGTTCATAAATAACCTATGATTTCATTATAACAAAGCTCTGTTCTTCTCCCATGACATGCACCTGAATGTAATTTGCAAATAAAATTGTCTGCTAGTATCAATTTATGAGGCGTTTCTACCTAAATGTCTCTTGATTCATTAACAAAAAAGCAGCTTACAGAAAAATGAAACGTAGTGTAATAAAAAGTAATTTCTGTACAGATTTACTTTTTTTAACTTTCTCTGTTCTTGAGGACAGGTTTCCGTAAATTATGCTCTGTACTAAATTGCTAAAGCAAAGGGCACCTTACTAAATTGCAGTAAATTAAACAATGTGTTCTACATTTTTAGAAGTGTCTATTGTGGCCTTTCCTAACATAGTGCCCTTCAGGTGACTCGTACTACAACTCCTTTGCTTCCCAGACTGCATGACCATTAGAGAGCACCAGGATGGTTAAACTGTAAACCTATGCTTTGTTGACAGTAACATTTTAGGATATAGTTGTGGGGAGAGGCCTGCAGCCTCCCAGCCTAAGAGGATCAAGACATCCTATGGAGGACTGGAGAAGTGTGAAGGCAATGATAGATCTCACATTTCCAAGAATGCTGCCCACAATTGCAGGCTGAAATGTATCCATCACAATTCAACAGGTGTCAAACATACACCACTATGGTCTGTTTCGATCATGGCAGATACAAGTCAGAACAGATGCAAGTGACTATCTACAATGACAAGGTTCTCATGACCATGGAGGGAAAATCAGCCACAGTGGCTTCTTTTCGCTCCCCATGTATACTGGTCATGGGCTACCTAATTAGTATAATAACTCTTGTTGGGAACAGGTTAGCATGATGTTCAAATATGCAGGTTACTGTAAAGGCCAAATACGGCTAGTTAGGGTGGATTGTTCTAGGGTTTCAGGGTGGTTTGTCAGTCTCCCCAGCCAGCCACCCTCACTGGGTTCAGATATCAACACCTCCTGTCAGCCAAAAGCAAGTGCAATTTTGTAAGGCTGGCTGACATATAAAATAATGGTGAAGTTCATTAAGGAGGCAAATGAATGCAGCATATATCCTTTATATACACAGATCTGGGCAAGTCTGCACCTCCTGATTTGAGCAAAGAGAAGACTGAAACTGGCATTGCAATTATAAAAGGTAATGGAATCTGATTTACATTTCAGAATTTATTAGCTCCTTTTTAATTGGGAAGTCATTTGAATTGCAAGTGAAATGATTAGATTAGAAAGCTACTCAGCAGTTTAATACACTGGACTGAAGAAAACTTCACTGTGCAGGTTGCCTATTTTGAAAAGTGATTTTTCAGGCTGTTTTTCCCCATACATTTCTCACTTTCCCCATGTCCTATTTTGCTAATTAGTTCTTGCTAGAAGTAAAGTTTTTCATTAATGAGTGTATTTTGGCTAATTCTCTTGGTCTCTCTCTCTCTCATTCTCTCTGTCTGTCTCTTTCTTTACGTGTGTATGTCTGAGGGAAAGTTCCTACAGAAATTCCTTAGAAAGCAAATACGTGTGTGTGGAAGAACACTTTTTCCATGGCTCAAGTAGGAGCTGGAAAAGAGTCCCCGCCTCCCCCCAGTGCAAAATCTGTGCCACACTGCATCCCTTTGCAGTACTAATTCACTGTGCGAAGCAAGTCCTCCCATGCTTAGCTTACTTTCAGTTGTGTGGTCCTACTCACGATCAGAGTTGCTTGAAAGGAAATGTTAGGGTGGGCAGGTGTCTTGCTTTACATTGGACAGGTCTGTATTTGAAGGGCTTTCATGGAACATTCATAGTTTGGAAGGAAGGAGTTTCAAGGGCTGTGTAAGCTGTGTCCAGCTTAAAGATAGAAGGGAGACCAGAAGCCTACCAACGATTGGGCATCTTGAAGTAGCCCGTAAGCAGCACCTGGTTAGCAAACTGAACAAGCACAGAAGTTGCCAGGTCACAATCTTCTCCATTTCAGTGAGGTGGATTTCTACAGTAATGATTTGTAAATGTACATCTAAACATATAACACATGCAAATGTCAAATAAATCTGTGTACCTCTTTTGTCTTCTTTTTAAATGATGCATGTACTGCTTTTTGGTGACTGGTAAATGGCCACCCGAATTAAGTTGAGTTGTTTTCAGACAAACTTACTTATAAGCATGTCTGCTTGCAACCACAGTTATGTAAAAACTTATTTTTACAAAATGCTGATCACATCACGTTCTGCTGGACTCTCCACTCCAACGTTGGCCAGACTATCCTTCAGCATATCATCCCTTTCAGCTAGACCTGTGATACAGCACCACAATTTATTAACATTGTGTTGCAGTAGCCACTCCATCAAGTCATTCTAAAAAAGAGTTTTGTTGGTGTACCACGTTAATAATCTTTTAAAAGTCCATCATTTAAATGTCTACACCCATGGGACCAGTTCTGGATTTGGAAGAGAGGTTTCATGAGTGAAAGTAAAGCAATTATGTTAATGTCTAAGCTTGGTGTCATGACTTGGCAAGGCAGGCCAGCTGTTGAAGTCCTACAGATGCAGAAGGGGCCATCTCTAACTGTGCAAACCCTGCTGTGGCAGGCAGCAGGTGCAAAGTGGATACAGGATCCAACATGGCCCCTACTCAGGTGTGCTGAAGCAACAGGCACTTCCCCCATTACAACCACATTCTCCCCCCCCCCCCCCCCCAGGACCAGTAGCTCTTTTGACTGGAAGTAGAGCTAGTGCTCAGCTCTGCTCCTTACCTTCCACCCACCATCTTAGATTATCACCAATCTAGGTAATGCAGTTAGGCATTGCAGTTTGGGGTGATGAAAAATGGTAGGCAGTAGATACAGGATGGAGCAAGCACTGGTACTGATCCCACTGAAAGTTACTACTGCCCAGGGGAAACTTTTGGAGAAGTAGCAGTGGAAATGACAATGATGACTGGAGGAAATGGAGATGAAAGTGGATTAAACTATTCTAACAGCACATGTGAAGAAGGAATTGACCAACAGATAAAGGAGAGGGGATTACAGCACCATGTCCTTCCCCCCTCCCTGAATCTTGCCACAGGCCCTGATGATGTACTTGTTTACTTTTTTCTTGAAAAAGTAGAATATTCCTGTGAACCTGCTGTCTCAAACATTTCTTTGACCTTTGCTAAATGTGAAAGTTTGCTTATAGTGGGGAATAGTGGGGAAAAGTCAGAACAATCCCAAAGCCAAACAGAGGAGCCAACTCTCTGGATTGTGATCATGGAACGCTCTCAAGAGTAGTTGCTGAGGGGATGCATTCAGACAAAAAGTATACAAACACCACCATCTGATTTCCTTTCCTTGGAAAGGTGGGAGCAACCATAAGGTATCTCTCCCACACAGTGGCTAGTTTCTCCAGTGCTGCTAACTCCAACCAACCCTGCTCTGTTCAGCTGAATGTGGACACATTGCTCTGGACCAGTATCCCGTAAGGGTCTTGATTTGCAAGCCCTTATTCTGATTTTGCATTTATCTTTTTAACCCACACTGCTCATACGGGTTGGGATATCCAAGTGTGTGTGTGTTCGCAGAGTCTATCTGTCAAATTAATTACAAGTCTACTTTTAATATTTATCATGTATATGATCTATATTCATCTTATGCATTTTAATTATGTACACATGCCTCAAGGACTATGAGAATTGCACACATTTTTAAAACGCCTAATGATGATAATTTTGTCTGTCATATTAGTATTGAATACAGCCTTCCTTGAAAAGCAAAAGTAAAAGCAAACCCTTCTGATTTATTAACCAGAACCTTGGAATGTAGGTGTTGTAAAGTATTTACTGGCTTCAGAATATATATATATACCCATTATAAATTACAGAGATCTTATTATGGAACTCAACCAGAAAGCAATCTTACTGATTTGATTACTTGGTTTTTCCTTATTGAGCTAATTACTGTTGATTACTTGTTTCAGCACTGAAACAAAAGAATTGAACTCTATGCCTGTGACCATTTTCAGCATCACAATTTTTTTGCCTTTGCTAAGTAGCAGGAATACCAAAGGAGAAACACTGAATGCCAGACCTCCCAGCAGGTGGTCCAAAAGGATGATGAAAAATAATCAGTTTTGGTTATCTGTAAGTTGAGATGAATGGCACCCAAAACTTGGGAGATTATTCTGTATCTCAGAAGGTGGCACACTTGAGAATAGACTTAGGGCAGATTCAGCCATTAAGATACTGCAGTATTTCAATTCTTTCATGCATAGATAGGTGAACTGACTCTTGAAAGCACTGTATATAGAAGGTTATCTTGCAATGCACACCCACATAGGGAAAATACAACTTGATGTAGAAATTCTCATGTTGCAAAAACTCTCATTTTAGGATCCAACATTTAGAGTGGCAGCTTTCAAACTCTAACTTACAAACTCTTCATTAGCAGCCCGCCCCCCTCTCATTTGCAGCCCAGTCCTAATAGCTTTTACTTAGGATTCCGCTGGAGGCATCTTAGGAACACTGCCTTGATGCAATGCCAGCTCCACACTTTTGAGAATGCTTCGGCCAGACATGCTCAATAAACACCATCGCTCAATGAATCTACTTTCTCACCATCACTGTCACCATTTGCTGCTGTTCCTCAGCTTCTTTCTCATCACCGATATCCTTCTGTGAGCCAACTAGGCACAAGAAGCCAGTGTGGCATCAATTGCGCCCCCTTTTCACCACCATCATTGTCCGACCAAAATGAAAGGCAGCTGTATGAGAAGGAGGATGGGAGGAGCAACTCCAAAAGACTCTCTGGCAGTGGGCCTCTGCAGGTGGCTGACCATGCCTCTTTTTGATGCCAGGCTGGCCTTCACAATATTTTAAAATGTGATTTGTAATCTATCCAGCTCCACAAAACTCATGAAAAATGTTTTGATCTTGTAGAAGCAGAGTAAAGATTAGGCATGATATCACAGAAAGGTTACTATATGCCTCAGCCTTTATCCCAATATTTTACTGTTTTTTAAGGCAAAAGAAATAGTGCTTCACACAAAACATTAATTTATGAAAATTGTCACTATGAGATATAGGGATGACCACTAATTTAGATGGCTTTAAAGGGGCATTAGATAAATTCATAAGGATCAGTTACATTCCTGAAGGATAAGGCTATCAATAGCTACGCGTTTGAAGGCTCTGTGGTTCAAAGTAAATGAGCTAGTGAGACCTAGTGGCTAGCAAAGGGTTCCCAAACTCTTGCCACATTTGGGAACTTGGGAAACTGCTGTGGGCACCACCACAAAATAATGACTTATTGGTGGATCACTACTTTGGCATCTGCCTGTCCTATCTATGGATCTTCAGCTGTGTCTTATTTGTGTCTATTGGATATTGCAACATTTCTCTAATAAAAAATTGTCTAATTCAGCTAATTGCTGAAAGTGTAATACAGGCAATGCTTCTTTTAAACAAATGCTTTGGCAATGCAGTGACTATGGTTGCTTAATTTTGTTAGGAGCTTATTACACTGATAAATTTTGTACAGGAACAGTCCTTAATATTTAGTGCATGCTCTTTTCAATTATTTATATGTTTTATGGAAATTTGCAAGGATAAACACTCATCTCCTATAATGCAATAAACTGAAGTCCTTATAATGCTTGCCATCTTTGAACAGGTGGCATAGAGACACCACCTTCAAATGGATAATTATTTATATATTTGGTCCACTTCTGCTGAAGTCTACATATAATTGCTGTATACATTTCATATGTATGTGTGGCTACGGATATATGCCAATCCATGTACGTATATTAAAAATGGGGAAAATGCAAGTGAATGGTTTTCACAGTATTTCTTTTTAACTGAAAGTAATAGGGCACCCACATCACAGAGACAGATGCAAAATCTGATTAGTCAAGTATCATACTGTGGTCTCTCGTATCTGAGCTAGAGGTCAACTGTTGTCTTCAGTTATGTCACTGGCGGAAATAACTTCCTCCCTTAGTTGTCTATAGTAGTAATTAATTTTTACTGGTAAAGGAATGTCTGTGGGAGAATTATGAAGATGCTCTGCAGAAAATGTAAGAGGCTTATAGAATTCAGTTTACTCCATACACCCATTATACGTCTACATCAGAATCCTGGTTGTGCTGGATGTCTGATGTATATACACCCCCTCTTCAAGAAATATCAAAAAAGAACAAATTATGCAAATACATGCAAGTTTGCTCACTGTGCATATATACTGCAGAAATCAACTTCTCCTGGTGTAAAATTAGGAATGAAGGAATCTGTCTGTTCTGCTTACTACTTTAGTTGCATGTTTTATGCACAAGTTTGCTCTGGCCCATTTACTCATCTGTTTTCAGCATGTTTTGTAAATGTCCACATGAAAATTTGCATACACTGGTGCGCACATGAATATCAATATGTATTCTGAATGTAATTTTCCATAATATATACATTTGCAAGTTTTGCAAAGGAAAAGATTTCCTTTTCCTATGCTGCTTCTCCCTTCCCTTACATAGACTTTTTTGTAGACATGTATTGGATTGGAGAAATAGGCAAAATTTGGAAAATGCAAAAAAACCAAAAACAACAACCACAACCACAAAACAATAATTGTGTCCCAGTTTGCATATTAGTTCAAGAAAAGAAAATCAGGCCTATTCATATCAAAACCAAATGAATTGGTCCCCATCCATACACAGAATATACATAGACACATATATACCTCCAACTTAAAATCTGTTTTCTAGTAAGCAAGAGCTTAAGTAAGAGCTCTAGTAAGTATGCTTAATCTGCTGACTTGCTGAAGGATATCTCTGTGCATATGCATAAAGGGAAGTCCACAAGACATCACAGTTTCCCCCTGTCCTTTGTGTTTTAGGAGGCATTATGGCAAGCCATTACAAGGGATGGTAGGTCTATGTGCTTCTGTGTTTTTTCTTGTCCAGCCCTCCTCCTCCATTTGATCAAGGAATGAAAGCTCTAGGCTTATATGCATTCACATAAGAGAAAGAAAAGGGCTAGGCACAGATATGAGAAATGTCTACAGATTTCTCATTTAATGTAATTGGCATGAAATACCAAGTGCGTATAGTCGCATGCTCTAAGGAGCAAGTTAAAACTTGTCCTGAGGGGCACCTAGGGTGGACTTCATGGAGCCCCATCTATATACAGGATGGACCCAAGACTGACTACTGCCTGAAGCACAACAGCATATACTGCCCCCACCCAACTAAAGCTGCACAGAACCCAAACTTAGCCAGGTTATTTTGTCACCTGGAGCAGAAAATCCCACAAGCATTATTCCATGGGAGTAAAAATATAGTACAAATACAATTCGCTTCCTATTATGACATCAAGAATCAGCTGCCTGAGGAAGCGGCTTCACTTTGCTTAATGGTAGGACTGGCCTTATCCATTTGCAGCCCAAACTGCAGAATCCAGTTTCAATAGACCTATGAAAGTACCAAGAAAACCTTCCTACAGCCTCAGTATATCTGTCAAACCATTCCAAGGCACAGATCACTCCATTCCAGTTCTCTCTCCACCCAACCTCTTTTTCCCCGAAGCACTCCTGCTGCTTGAGTGGCTGCTTGGAAGCTCCATTTCCTGGAAAGCACCACATTTCTTTTCGCTTTGTAGGAATTCTTGTCAGGAAAGTTTAGTTCATGCTTGCTCTTCTTTCCTACAGCCTGACCTCCACTTCAGTTCAGGAAATTCACCTTCCCTCATCATAGGTCCTCAGACTGCTGCCAGTCTAGAGTTTGGCCTACATTCTTCTTCTTGCTTCATTCACTCCCTGAATCACTGTGATTTTACAGTGAATTAACATAAACACTGAAAAATCCCCTCACCATATCGGAAATGAAAGAATTGCAAAAACATGTCTGCACAGTTGCATACGGCAAGTGTGTGAAAACGTTTCACCTGTGCAACTTGTACACATTACAAAGGGACATCATTTATAAAAACCTATTGAAGAGGACTGTAATAATGCTGATGTCCTTCAGCCAGCTTTCCTTGCTCAGTGAGTCACTGTCAGACTACATTCATTTCATTCCATAACATGGACTTCCGGAATCCCCTTGGAGGAAATTATTAGGCCTGTGTTGGTATGCAGAAAGTCTCATTAATGTCAGTATTTAATGTCAGAGGGAGGATTCTTAGATGCTTGCAACTGATTTGCTTTCCTTTTCAAACACAGTAAGGCAATACACAAACCCTTACTGGAAGGATGATGCTGGGTTCAGAGCCTATTATACTGCCCAGCTTTTAGGAGGTTGCTACCTTTCAAGTCGGCAAATAAGGGACAGTCCAGCCATACACTGTATCAGGTGGCTACATGAGTGGGGCTTTGTTATAGCCACAGCCTAATCATGGAGAGCTTAACCTTTTGGAATGATTATACATGAGGCTAAATAACATGATGCTCTAAACATTATGAAGTCCGATGGTCATTATAAACTCTTACTGCCTTTGCCAGGCATGCTTTTTTTGGTCAAGATTGTGTGTACATCTGCATATGCGCCAAAACATGTTCACTGCCCAGAAAGCCCTGCAGGGCTATAGGGCAGTATAAAGATATAATAATAAATAATAAAAATAGCATTATTATAGTTTTCCGAAACATTTGCTAGTTAAGACCATGCTGGCTCAGTCCGAAGGCCTGTTGTCCCCAGCACTCAACTTCCATTGTGACCAACTAGGTGTTCCAATGGAAAACTCAAAAGCAGGACATGAGTGCGACAGCACTCTCCTACCCATGTTCCCCAGAGCATACTGCTCTGATCCTGGAGGTAACAAGTAGCCATAATGATGAGAAGCCATTAATAGCTTTATCCTTCATGGATTTGTCTCGTAATCCCCTTTTAATGCTGTCCAAATTGGGACTCTCTCTGTGTGTGATTACATATTGAGAGTGCACACTTGTGTGTGAAAATAATACTATGGAATATAGTTCTGCAAAGCACTTGCTACCTTTTCCTTTTCCTTTTTGAAAGAGCATTTACTGTAAGCTATTTCTGGGAGTCTCCCTTGACCTCCAAGCTTGTATTATTGAAACTGAAGGTAAGATTCACTGAAATGTTTGCATACTTTGCCCTTGCACACAGAAAATAGGAAACTCAAATGTCCTTATTGTGGACAGAGTTTCCAAAATGTGATCAACCTATAAAAATTATGAGCAGTTAGCAACCTTACCCTTGATGGACGGAACCCTTAGCAGAACTCAGCCATTTCTCATCATTGCCTTGCACCATGGGAAATCCCAGGTTACTTCATCCTTTTTGTTACTGCTGTTGTCACAGTAATAACGAAGCTGGCATTTCCCACATCCTGCCCTTGTTATGCATTCTGCCTCTCTTTCGGTAAACACAGCTTGCAATCTTTTTATTTAACAAGTTGGTGTTCCTATACACACTTTAAAAACACACCAGGCATTGTGCTCCTATATAATAGCATACAGTGTTTTTGCAAACTTGTCCACTTTTCATGCCTGAGAAAGTATCGCACTTGTATCCCAGGCATCTCTTGTGTCAGGTTTAGATAATAAAAAAGGAGCACTAAAAAGCAATTGGCTTTGGGGACTGCTAATGGAACACAGAGCCGTTCACCTCTAATCACTGGTCAGCAGCAAACAAAACACCATTGTGATCTGATGCATGACTGCCTGCCTGCCATGGTGCTTTTCCACTGGATCTGCTTAGTCTCATGATATTTAGTGTTCCTCCCCCCTCTTAAGTTCCAGCTCCTGGAATGTTATGGTTATATGTAAATCTGGACTTTATATTTTTCCACCCCAGTAAGTGTGGAAGGAATAAACATTGATATCTTTAACTATAAATCATGAAAATTCTGGATCATAAAGTCAAGTTTATTATTATCTATATAAACATTTGCTTGTGTCCAGAATTAGAAGCGTTCAATAGTTAATGGAAGCAAACTTTCCCAACCTAGGCTTGTCTCAGCAGCTCCTGTATCCCCCAGCCCCACAATCCTACGAAGAGAATTAAGGGATTCTGTTGAATGGGGTGAGCTGTGATGCAAACGTAGGGATGATACAGAAAATCATGGAGATGCATGTTCCACAAGCAGAATTTGCCCATCCATAAGATCAGCTCACCTGTCTGTATCATAAGCATCCATTCCATTGCACATAAAATAAAATCCGTGTGTTCCACCCCCTCACCCACATAACTGTGGCTAGAACACTCTGAAAGAATTATTTTCCTTGCCACACAATAATTCTGGCAACATAATTTCCTACGCCGGCTCTGGAGCAGTGAACTCCCTCCTCCACAAAAGATCAGCACAAGCAGCTAAGTTCACCAGCCTGTTTGTTTGAATACAACCTTCACTTTTAGAAGATTCAAAATCCTTTCCTAGCTGCTTTGAACCACTGCAGCTCTTTGCAGATTTGCTTTTAAAGGTTGGAACACAGACTTTGTTATGCACAAAAGAGAGCCATTTCAACTAAGGAGATTCACCTGAGTAAGGTGCTTTGCCCACAACTGTGAATGCTGTTTTCGTTTTAAACAGATATAGAAAACAATTGTGTGTGTGTGAAGCTGGATGGGGGTTAGCACCGCTCTGACCTTCAACTGAACCACACAAGGCAGGAGTGGGATGACATGCCTGGTCTCTTCTTGCATACACCCCTCATCTGCCCACAGAATGCTGGATTTTCTCTGAAAACAGTTACACACACACCACTGGCAAACCATTTTCGCCCGATACACCTGCGGTTTAGCTTCAGTGACAAGCCTACTAAAAGGCTAATTCATCTAAACTCATCTTGCTCACTGCTTCACATATTTATTATATTCCTAATCTGCCCAATTACTAATGTTCTCTGGGTGGATTCCAAACAGTTAAAAAATTAAAATACCATAGAACAGTTAAACTATAAAATACAATACAAATATTTTTAAAGAACAAAATGCAATAGAATGCAAAACAATAAGCTGCACATCAGTGATACAGTCACAGAAATCTAGAAGCTGAATTGTGGCTTCTTAATGTATCAGCTGCCATCTGGAGCAGATAAAAAGTCAATTTAGTCTAGCAGTCTGTCTCTAATAATGGCCACCTACATGCCCCCAAGCAAGGCACGGATGTGTTTTGTTCTTTATTTATTTAAATCCCAAATTTATATACCATCTTTCAATCACTGTCTGAATGCCCTCTTAATATGGATTGACTTCATTGCCTCCCTCCTTCAGTTTACTGAAGTTTGCCCCATCAAAGGTTTGTGGATGAGTCAGAAGAAAGACAAGACAGAATTCTAGGTTCACACCTCATAACAAACAACCCAGGGATGGGTTGCTTAGCTGTTCCTGCTAGCAGTGGGAGTGACTAAACAGGCATTACACCAACACTATTAGATTCACAGCAGCCTGGGTTAAAACAAACAAACAAACAGCAATCCAAACGTGGATTGTTGTGTCATGCAAACCAGGTCATTGGCTCCCCTAAGGTGGCCATCTGCCCTAGTTTAGTCCTCTATTTAAAGGCATCCTTTGTTTGCAAGGTTGCCTGATTTAAGTCATGTTTAAAGACAACCCTAAGGAGTGAGAGCCCAAGAGCCCCGAAGTTGCCCTTCAACCATTAGTCCCTGGACAGCAGACTGTGCAAGAACACAACCTGGGCGGGTCACCTGGACACAGTCTTCTCCATTGTGATTATACTCTTATTTGCACTTGTGTGTCTATGTAGTGCCTGCACACTATAGGTACGTCTATGTCCTTTTTTGCTTTTGGTTTTTGGGGAAGGGAATGAGCAAATGGTCACACGACCTCCCCAGCCTGTGTCCTGGTGGTTACACAGAACAGCCACCAGCCCTGTGATGAATCCTTTTGCACATCACTGCAAACTTGTATTCACTAAATATTTATAACCTAACAAGTGAAGCTTTACAGACCTTATATAAAAATAGCAAAATGTTGTTAGAAAGACAATGAAATCAAACAAAAATGCAATCATATTGGAATGATTTATGACCCAACTCTGTATCACAAGGGCTGTGTATTGTTCTTATGGCTGTATAAACTCCTGATAAAACCATTTTGCTGCAAAAGCAAAAAGAAAGAAAGACAGAGCAAATTTGTAAAACTCAGAATGATTGCTTGAAAGTATATCTGTTATGCTGGATGTTCAAAAGGGAACAAGAGGTGAGGAAAATGTGGGAACCTATATTTTCAAGATTGCTGCAAGGAATGAAGTAGATGACATTACTAATTTGTTTGAAAAACTGCTGCTTGACTTTTATTTTCTAAATTCCACATTTGCAGGTCCTGTTGTTAAGCCAATGCTAGGTATCTTTCTCTTTTTAATGCTGTCCCTCTGAAAATACTTGTAGAATGAGATGGATATAAATACTACAAAAAGAAAGAAAAGAGGGAAATGAAGAGTCATCTATTAGTACATGGAAATCAGAACTCTTGTTGCACAGATACCCCAGTTTCCTCCAGTGCTCAGATTACACAAACCACCAAAAAGAGAGCCCCATTCTCAACATCGTGTGTAAACAACAGCAGGAGCTAAGATGTAATCTCTGGTTTTGGTAGTCACTTTAGTAGATGCTTTCCAGGCTTTATTATCTGATGGATTAGAAGGTAAGCAGGCAGAGCTCGGCTCCTTAACTTTCTATCATTTTTAGAAGGAACCAGGGAGAGGGCATGATTTGGCTAAATTTGGTGGGAGTTGGGAGCATGAAAGTTCCCCCTACCCTTGTAACCCAAGCAGTGATCTCAGTACAACTCTAGGCTCAGCGAATTTTATTTTTGATCTTTTTTATCTCACAAATCCTGGGCACAGCATGTAGATCCGAGTTGCGGAACTGAATATAGCCCCATAGCATTTGACTATATGAGTATTCTAGTTTGATGGAAACACACACAGAGAGACAGGATGAGAAATGGACCTGATAACCAGGAAGAAAAGACCTCAACATTTGCAAAGGTTCCATCTGTTTTGACATTCTTTATTTCTGCAAACTAAACACAGTCAGTGCACAGGTGAAGAAGGACTTTCTTTCTGCCATTGTGGAGCATGACGGCTGCATGACGGCTGCTATAGACACAGAGTATGGTTACTCTCCCATGACATCTCTTTAAGATCATATGTAACTGCCTTGAGACAGTTCATTCTGAAAAGTGGTGCCAAGATGCATCCTGTGAGCAGCGACCTGAATTCTTAGTTTAGCACTAGACTGGCTAACCCAGAAGCAGCAGGAGACGTGCACCCTGAAAAAGCAAGATTCTCTTTAAGCAAAGTCTTCACTAGTCACATTATCAAGCACTCACAATATAGAAAGTGAAAACAATGGCACAACATGAAGTCACAGTTATGTGTGGACTATGGTGCAGAATTTGTGATGGACACAAAAAATATCCATGCAGAAAATGTCCATGTAGGCATACCCAGGTGGAGAAAGTCATACTGAAGATGAGGTGTGAATGGTGATGCAAATGCCTATTTTGGGCAAAGTGTATCTAGCAAGGCTGATGCATGCATTCTTCTGCATCACTGTTTCAGAGGAAAGTAAGGGGGGAAATTAACCATTTCTGCACTCTCAATAAGCACCAGTTCAGACTGTGCTTGTACAAACATGTTCAGCCTGTGATTGACAAAGTCAGCTACTGATTTGCACATGTGAAACAGCCAGCGATCAAACAGGACAGATGGAGATTCCATGTCAATGGATGTCACTCAAACATAGCAGTCAACACTGGTCTCAGTTTTGGTCCATATACCTGAAAGGGAGTGGGAGCATCCTTGCTCTCTGCTTAACCACTACACCTGCCCTGGTTCTGGTGTTCTGCCTGTCCGCACAGGGCAATAAGGCAGATGAAATCTAACATGTACATGTGGTTAATCACTGGGAGTTATCTGGGAAATCAGCCAAACATTCAGCTGCATGTACATAGTCCTTATTCAAACATTATAGCTCCACTGGGGACGCTGAAGCAGAACAAGTTGAATTTAGTTTACTTATATTCTGCTTTTCTCACAGTGGATCGTGCTCAGAGCAACTTACAACATGCACTGAGTAACTATCAATACACAACAAGCTATTTAAACATATCAATAGATTCAAATAAAACAAAATAACAATTCAGCAAAAATGTTCAATATTACATTTGAATCCAATCCACTAAAAATCACACAGAATTAACTCATAACAAACCAATACAAGAGCAAGATCAATGTTTATGGGTGAGGCAGGGAAGAGAAGCTAATTCTCATAAAGCATTGACTAAAAGGCAAGGAAATGGAAAACCAGATAGCAATGAATGCATAAGGTATGGCCCAGAGGGATGAAAATGTATCAGCTAATTCATCTGAGAACTTTTCATCTGAAAGCCATTCATGCATTGATGATGCTCCATCAACAGTTGGGCAATCTTCAGTGCATTCCTATCAATCCTGCAGCAGATACTCATTAAGTCCCCAAACTGGGGGGTTTACAAGCATCTGGTATAAGGTACAAGATACAGCAACCATCTAGAATTAGTGCAGGAAAGGGGAACAAAGGAGTTCCCACTTGGAATCAGCATAACTCCACCACCTCAGCCTCCTCCTCTCCCTGCAGGACATGCCCTTTCCCCCCTCTAAGGCCCAGTGTTGACCTTAGGCAGGCAGCTGGCATGGTTCTTTTCATACCAGTTGCTAAGGAGTGGTGGGGCACTCAGCCTTTGAAGTCCCAGCTCCAAGACTGTAGGATCTCTGAAGAGATGGGACTCTGAAGAATCTTATGGCCTCTCAGACAATATTGGGAGGCCACAGGATAGTGCCACTAGTCAGAAATCATTCCAGTGACCCTGGGCCATCATGCAGGAATACCCCTCCAAAATGCACCTACCTCTTTGTATTTCTATTATGCTTTCCTCTGATCATAAAAATGAAATTAACCCTGCACAGGCTGACACAATCGATAGGGTGTGTGTGGAGGGCAGGGTGATTTTTAGTCATGTTAAACTATTTGAATTTGAGATGATAACCTCAAGGCAAGGATCTGTCTTCTGGTAAACTCCGTAAAATGCCACGAATGTTGATGGTGTAATACAATACCACTGAAGTTATCATATAGATTTCAATCATCATCAATATCGTCATCATCAACAACACTTTAATATTACTCATGAGAGTGAAAAATATTCTGACCTCATTTGCACAGGAATAAAACCCACAAATGTCAGTGAATTCTTCTACACGTTCAGTTGCTTCATCTGCACCACTTTCACATTCTTTATTCTTAACCAAGATTACTAAATAAATATTCAGGACCAGTCTACTTGGTGGCAACATCCTTGGAATATTTAGTCTGACAGATTCATATCCAGGCTGTCATTGGGAATAATAAACTGTGCATTTTAGCAACTAGAAGAAAGCATCTCTTAGGATCAAAAATGAATAAATACAGAAACTCACTGCTGCCAAGATATTTCCTCAGCTGAAATAAAGTTGTATCATTCACTTCTGAGTTTTGTTTAATGTGGAGCTGTATCTGGTTCTTTCCTAGTTTTATTGGTCCCTGTTCATTTCACAGTGAAACACTACATTTTCCCCTTGGCTCAATAATTTTAGTCCACTGGTGGCAGTCAGCTGAAAGAATGAAGCAATGAAGAGGAATGTTGGAGGGTGTTTAAAGCCCCAGAATTTGTGGTTTCACATGCTACAACAGCCCAATATGGGTGACAAGTCATGGCAAGTCATTGTGTCATGAAGACCTAAACCATTTCTTGCACGATGGCTTGCTTGCGGACAACATGGCACCCCAACAACCAAGGGACCTACAACAGGCTATCGTGCTGCTTAAATCTGGGTGACCAACCACACTAGGGGTTGTAGAAGGAGGGTGTTGTTACTGAGCTAGCCTGGGCCACTGCCAGTGTCGGCTACCCACTGAAGCCCAGAAAACATAGCAAAGTGACCAACACTGGCTTGATGCTCCCCAGTTCCCCCTCACAACTACAAGCCCTTTTGTACTTGCTGCTTTTTGCCTTCTTTTCCCCATTTTTCTTTTTTTCTCATTTTTTGTTCGAAAATTACTTTTTGTAATCTCAGATTTGACAACTAGTAGCAGCCCCTTCAAGTGGCACACTGGAGAAAATGCCATTTGTGTGTCACCTCTTATCTTCTTCCTCCCTCCCCCCCCTACTTTTTTTGGGGGGCGTGCCCTAAATGCACTATCTTTTTTTTAGTTTTGCCTACCGGATTGGTACACGTACACACCTGTGCACTTTCACAGGTCCAAAATGGCAGGCCTTGCCTGGACTAAATTGTCACTAGCTCTCAAATCAGAGGTCATGAAAAGTGATGGGAAGAAAAGAGGGGAGGTTGTGGTGGGCAGAAATTGCAGCGGCAGGACAGGCAAGACGGGTCCTGCGGCAGGGTCCCCTTGGAGACCCATGGGAGGACCAAGGGGAGGAAGGGAGGATAACTCATGGGGAGCCCAGTGGTCTGCCAGGTATCCCACAGGCTGTTTCATAAACAACCCACCCTGTACAACATATTTGCAGGGTGGGCTGCAGTGATGTGTGAATGCTCTCAGAGGTCTGCAAAGGCAGCTGGCTTCCGCTTAGTATCAGAGATGTTAGTGTTGATGCCTCCCATCATGTATCTGGAAATATTTCTCTACTCTTTTTTTCTCTACTATTCTGAGATCTCCCATTTCATCAGAGCCAGGCCCTCCCTAGCCCCATGAAGCTGAGCAGGGCAGGTAATTAAATGCCTGTAGGAGAGGCAGGTGCCATACAGTAGTACACAAGAGTCATAGCCGTCATGGATCAGGTATCTTCCAGCAATGCACAACTTCCATATAGAAAATTGCACAATCAGATATTTGGGGAGACCCAATTATGAGCTTCCCCCAAAATTAAATTCACCTGGAACTTCCTTGGGTAAAATCCTAAGGTTTCCTTTACTGGCAGGAGCATCCTCTGAACAGAGTTCTTCTTACATGATATTTCCACTACTGCAACAAGACAGCAACTGTCACCAGTTCCCCCTTCCCACAGCAGCCACCTTGGATCCCCTCAAAATCTCTTTTGGAGAGCCGAGGGAGCACACGGGTAAGGAGAGGAGGATTCAGGAAAACCACTTTCTCCCTTCTGTTTGTGGCATCTTGTGCTGTATCCAGCCAGGACGCCTTCTGCTCATGGCGGCCTTGAATAAGAAATCAAGGCACTGAAATGTTTTTGGTGGCTCACTCTGCTATCTAGCCAGAAGTAAGCCAGTGAGTTAAGTGGGTGTACACTTGCAGCCCTAATTAATGTCATCCCCTCAGTGCATGCCTACAATAAGCGGCAAAGAACCTTTTCTTATAATCTGGACCAGTGTATCGTTTCCGAGATGCGATACACACATTCATCTCTCTCTGTCGCAGAGACATTCTTTTGAAGGTTTTGCTTGTGAAAGATTTAGCATCTGATCCAAGCCTAGGAGGAGTGAGAGAGCACCTTAGAAACTAATTGGTTCATACAGTCAGCTACATTCAGAGGAAAGTCTACTTTCATAAAGCGCCTGTAATATTTCATTTCATGTAGCAGGTCATATTGAACCATGTGTTTCTCTTCTCTTCACACTGTAGTTTGTCAAGTCAAGGCTTTACTGATAGCTTCAGTACTAGGAAAGCAGAGTCATTGGAAAAAAATTCTCCAATATCAATATGTTATCTGGCTTTGTGAAAGGGCGGGTCAAGTGAGTAAATTAAAACTGTACTAAAGCAGAGAAAGAAGAGTAGTTCAAGACCAGGCTTTTACCGTGCTATCACTTTGCTTCATTTGCAGAATTTTACAGGGAGTCCAGATGTTGTCAGTTTCCATTTGTAACCCTCCCACCACTGCTTCTGTCTTTTTCCTTACCAGGGAAAAAAAGATCCATTAAAAAGGGAAAGACAGAATAGCTACACAATACCTTTTGACTAGTAGCGCCCGGAGCCCACCAGCTGGAACCACCAAAAGACTATTGTGCTACTTTCAATAATTTATGTTTTCTTGCCCCTCCACAAACTGCTCCTACTAAACAGAAGACAACTAAGGGTGGGGGAAGGGTGTTTCTAAGTGCCTAGTTAGACCAGAATTACTGCAATTGTACAGTTCAAGTACAATACTACTAAAATTACTTAATGGAAAATCTTCTATAAGCCATATTGCTCTAATATCTTTAAAAACACAAGATCTGCAGAAAATATATGCAGAGGAAAAATGTAAAAAGATTGGATTGAGCTTTTGAACCTTATAGAGGCTCTGGCTGTTTTCTGATTGATCACTCAGGTCAGTTCTCAGAGCTGCTAATGGGGCCACACCCTGAGCTCGAATCATACAACGGATTTACATTTAATGAGCAGAGAAAAAGCTGTTGGAACAATAGGTCAAAATCCCTAAGAAAAAAAGAGTACAGCAGCACACCCAGAAGATCAATCTAGGAACTGAGAAATGGCACCTCTGAAGTCAAATTGTGCACAGGAGCCAATGAAACAAAAGTCTTTCCTTATAGTTTCCCAGGTGCCCTTGAGTCTCCAATCTGAAAAAATTCTTGTGAGGACCTTCAGGAGCCAGGCCGCTGAGTCCTTAGCCTCACTACCCATTTACTCAGTCTGTTTTCCTGGATTCAACATGCTAGACTTCTCACTCTGCTCCAGATCTAAAGGAACTGCCTTTCCTACAAATCCACACCCACATTTAGATTTTGAGAGGAGGCCCCATTCCGCATTCTGCTCTCAATTTTATGCTTCTCTTTTCAACATTTTGCTGCTTCATTTGTACCAATAATTATTTGTATGTTCAATATGCTGTACTGGTTTTTGATTGAAAAATGATTGTTAGATGCCTTGAGTGTCCTCATGGATATAAAGTTGGGGGCAGATATTATTACAATCAATCAGTGCACACACTGATTGCACCCAGTATTTGCTACTGCTTGCCTGTACAGGATAATTTGTGTTTACAGACAATCTTACTTGGTATGAATTATAGACCTGATCACACAGATCCTTAGCATCACATCAGTTTCATTGAGCCTTGAACCTTTGGGGCTTTGATAAAACCTAAAACCTCATCAACCAAGGACAAGCAGGGAGCATGTTCACAGAGGGATACATGTCTGGTTTCTTCTAACCACCAGCAGATCTGACACAAGAGTCAATGTAATCTGTGCTACACAAAATTTTTGGAACTGAGGCAATGGAAAGGACAGCACTCCAGTGTTGTTCCTTGCTGGAATCTAGCTGTAAACTTGCAGACTTCTCAAGAAGTCCTTGTGTTCTCACAATAAGCTCGCTAAATAAATAAATAAATAACCCATTAAGCCTCTTCCAGGACAACGTTGCTAATCCTCTGTGATATCATGTATGTGGGAGTAAGTATGGGGTGTAGAATATAAGGGACCTAAGAATATAATTTATTTAAAAGCAAGTTTCTAGATTTAATGGTTGTGGCTATATTTGAACAAATGCAGTCATGGAGACTGGTGATAATTGCTTTTTGTTGTTCTGGGCAGGTTTGGATACCATGCTATGTCTTCAGCTGCTTTATTTTATAATAGTATATGCATACTGAATTCATTGGAGTATACTTCTGAGAAAGACATGTATGTGATTGCACTATTAGTCCTGCACAAAGTGATCTCTGTATTAATGTAATCTGTAACCAGCTCAGCTTCTAACTTCTTATTGCAACCTGTATTTTTATCTTGCTTTTCCTCCAAAGAACCTAGGTCAGTATAGATGCCCCCTCTCTTATGTCCTCACAACCACCCTATGAGGGAGGCTAAACTCAAAGGTAATGACTGGCTTCTGGCAACACAGTAACCACACTCAAGTGTTACGTATACATTGGATGTAGGTTAACATTTAACCATAGGTTGCTGTTGAAATGTAGGTTACTGTGTTGTCTGAACCCAGCCACACTAACAAACAATAGGTAGTCAACCATAAAACAACCCATAGTTCAAAAGCCAACAATAAATTATGGCTTCTCTTCATGGGTTGTTCATGGTTAACAAACCATGGTTTGATAGCATGGCTGAGTTCAAACAGCATGTTAATCCATGTTTTAATATCAATTCACACTCAACACTTGTGTGATGGGTTATTGTGTTGCATGAACTCAGCCAGTGGCTACTGTAATGTGTGCAGCTAGCTACAATGGGTTGTTATGTTGTCCAAACCTCGATTGGTTGCTGCAGGGTAGGTTAACTTTCAGGAAAAGGCCACCTTGACCATGCATGGCTTCATCTAGGCGTTATCATAGCCACAATGGCTTGTCATGTTCTCCAAACCTGTGAAAGCAATTTTATTCTGGTTTGCTGTTCTTTGCAATCTCACCAAAGCTACCTTCCTTTAGCATTTCTTACCAGGACTGACAGAATGAGAGAACATACAGGCAAATTTGCACATACTTGTCAAGGACCATTACAAAAGATGGAGGAAAGGGGGGGGTGAGAAACAAGAGAATTAGATGCACCAGAAAGAGGAGGGAGTTACACAATCTCTACCAAAGATTAAAAGGTAATCTTTTAAGTATTGAACTGACACTTTTCACTGTCCAGCTTTCACTCAAAACTTCCCTGAGTCTCCAACAAGTTCAGCAAGGAGAGTTATTGGTTCCCCCTGTTTTTGTGGCCTTTTGCAGCTGTTACTGCAGGGCAGTTTTCTATGCTCTTAGGAATATTTGCACAAATTTAGAGTCAGGGAAGTAAACAGAGAGGAAATTGGTGCAAATTTAGAGGCATGGCAGAAAAAAAAAAAAGAAAATGTTGTACAGCTAAAGTCAGTGCTCCGAAAGAGAGCCACAAAAAGGGGGAGGAGCCGATATTTCCCCTTTTTGGACTCACTGAAGACTCGGGGTCAGGGGGAGGCGCCAGCTTGCCTTTTATCTCAGGCAGAAAAATGTCTAGAGCTGCCCCGGGCATTCTACATATGTCCATTCCTTCTTGCCAGTTGGTTGCCAATGAACCTCAACTAGACCATCTGCAGCTAATTTAGCTCACAGAATGTAGTGAGAGCAGAAAATGTGGCAGAAACTCACAGGTGCTAAAGTCATGGACTGAGCAGTTCTGGAAACCTGAGCTCTTTATTTTTAAGTATTAATCAAGCTTTTGTTCAGGTCATTTCCCTGCCCTTGTTCAGACTCATCAATTTACAACACAGTTCAACTGATTTGGTGAGCATCACAGCCATGAAGAGCCAAGCCACTGAATCCAATACATATTTTCTACCAGCCAAATGCTCTTTGCATACATCTCTGTCTCCAAACACAAAGAAGGCATATTCACACATAGCTCATTAACACATAGCAACTTAGTTCCAGCTATACCTCAACGAGTGCAGTGCTGTTTCTTGAAAACTTCCCGCAGTCCTAATGTGGGCAGGGGAGGAAGGAAGATATCACGGGTGGTGGTGGGGGGGGGAAGCCACAATAAAGAACAGCTAAAAGGATCACATATTTGCTGCATTTCCCCTACAAAGCTACACTGCTGTGACTTTTAAATTTAAAAGGTAATTAAGAGGTTAAATTATAGAGGATTATGAAATTGCCAGTAACGTGGGTTCCCTCCACCCCATCTCTTATACTTCTAGAAGTCAGATGAAATGCTTCTCAAATTCATCATCTCATTTACAGGTGGCAAAAGAGAAGGAAGCGTTTCAGCAAAGGGGGGCAGGGGGAAAATCATTTATTTTCTGTCCTGCCTGTGCACCAAAAATGACACACAACAATAAAACAATAATCAAATATAAATTAGAACAAAATCTTAATTAAAATATAACATAAAACCCAATTAAAATACAATTTAAAACAACACAATGAGAGAAGAAAACAGCACCCAAACAGTTCAGTAACAGACCAGCTTATGTACCAAATGCCTGCCTAAATAAAAATGTCTTTGCCTGCTGGAGGAAGGAAAGCAGAGAAAGGGCCAAGCCTAGCCTCCCTTGATAGGAAGTTCCAGAGGCTGAAAGTTCCTGCCGGGATGGCTTTCTGATGTACACCAACCAAGTCTCTGATGGCTGTGGAACTGAAAAGTCTCTGCTGAAGATCTTAAAACTCAGGTGGGCTCATATAGGAGAAAGTGGGCTTTCAGATAGCCTGCTCCCAAGTTGGAACAGGGCTGTACAGGTCATAATCATCACCTTGAAATAAGCATGGAGACAGACCTGTCAGACTACAGTATTCTGGACCAGCTGAAGTTTCCAAATACTTTTCAAAGGCAATCCTACATAGAGCGCATTAGAGTAGTCTAAATGGGACGTTATCAAAACATGCACAACCATAGCTAGTTCAGTTGTCTCTTAAAATGGGCACAGTTGGAGCTCAGCTGTTTACATAGGAAACTTTTAATAGATAACTTGAGGTATTGAAATGAGAAACTAATGAACAGTTTTGAGCCATGTCCCAGTTTAAGCAAAAATATTCACTCAAACACATTTGTTTTGGCACTCAAAGGTGATACAAGAACTTCACTAGAGAATTATTACAAAGCATAAAAAACAGTAATGTTTTGGAAAAAAAACACTGTTGTTTGGAAACAGAAATTTACACATATCCTATTTGCTTTGGTTCGTTTTCATCTTTTAGAATCTGCAAATTTTCTTGAAAGACAGGGGGAGCTGTTCATATAGCAGTTCATTTTCTGTTGTTGATAATTTCCTCACCTAAAGTCATAATAGAAGTTGTATGAAACATTCCAATGGATCAGTTATCTGTATGTTACTAGTACAGTAATCATGACTTCAGGTGGGGAAGATATAATATGTAGCTGGAAAAAATGAACTCTAAGAAACCCATAGTCCTTTAAACTGCAAAGAACAACAAAAAGCAAGTTGAAAACTTCAGCTAACAGCTTGGCTTAAAATAGCAACAAAAAGACTATAGGATGGTTTTGGAGCCAAAAATCCATTACCCCCCATATCTGCCAAAATGGAATGTTGACAGCTGTCTCCCACAACCCCATAAGCCACAGTGCAATCACAAAATTCACAATAGAGAGTGGCTGTTCTCCTGGACTCCAAGAACTGTTTAACTAAAAAAGAAAAAAAAACAATATACTGTGGTCAAACCATTTGTATTGAAGTATGCAAGAAGACTCAGCCAAGGGTTCTTTGCATCCTTAAAAGCCAGAAAACAGGCATGTGAACATTCTGCACCCAAAATCACATCTGCAATACCACTGGACCCATCTGGTTGCAATAAGAGGCTGGTAAAGGGGATTATGGAAATGCTTTTCATGGAGGAACTCTGCATGACCTTGACTTCATATTCATAAGTTCGGCAACAAAATCAGGGAAGCAGATTGGCTTATCCTGAAAGAAACTGATTAAGCAAAGTAGCACGCCAGCACACGAGGGAAGCGGCTTACCAGGTCAGACTGTCTGACTATGCAGCCCAGCAGGCTGCACTCTGATTGGTGGCATCGAGGATCTTGGGGTAGAATTCTTTCCCAGCACCTACTATCTACAACTTTTAACCTGGAGATGCCAGGGTTGGAACCACGGACCTTCTGCATGCAAATCATGTGTCCTGCCTCAGCACTGTCTTTCTATTCTGGTCACTTGTGTGAAAGCAAGTGGCTTGGATGACCTTGGGACTTGTCTGGAGACGATTCTTAGGTCCTTGCAAAATCATGGGTTTACTATGAGTAGTACCCACTATGTCTTGTGCCACTGGCGCTCACCTGTTCAAGCAAACACTGCTACCTTAGTTGCTGTGTGGCTCACTGACATCCTAAAAGAAAACAGCATGCAGACTTGTCGCATTTTCTCCATTTGTGAATAGGTTTCCTCCTGGGTCATTTTGTGGAGATTCCTGGTCATCACCAAAAATCATGTGAACTACTAATTTTAAGGAAGACACATCGCACCTGCAGTTCTGGTACTGTGCCTTTAAGCCTAAGGTGGCTACATGCGAGCACACTAATCAGAAAGGCCAACATTTTCAGATTCCCATCGTATCCCATAGCACAGAGACATCTGAGGCAAGACCCTTTCTCTATGCAGTGCCAATGGGGCGGCATAGAAGCCTCCTAAATAAATAAATAAATAAATGGGGTGAGAGCAGATGATGCACTTTTTACACATCAGATGACTGCTCTGTTTTCCCTGCCCGGCCAGAATATGCTAACAAGAAAGCATCAGCAACCATGCCACAGTAGAACATATTAATTAAGCTACTTATGCACTGGTGTAGCAGAGCCAGGAAAGTATTTCTGGCACTTTCTGATTAGCAGGGGTGCTGCTGATGTCATCTGCCATCCCCCTAAAAGTCCCTTTTCCTCTGAGCTGAATGGCAATGCTCACAGGAGCTGGGGGCAGGAAACCAATTTTGCCTGTGAAATATACTGCTGCCTCTTATCTGTGGGTGGCTTGGTCTTGAATTAGCAATTAAGGTCCATTAGCTTTACAAAAGATGGAAACTTAGAATAGATTTGTTGGTATAAATAGCAACAGAAGAGCAGCATGCTGGACCATACCAAGGGTCCTTCTAGTTCACGCTCTTCACTCCACAGCCAACCAACAGCACGCAGGATTCCACAGACAGAGAATGAGTTCCACAGGCCCCTCCTGCCCAAGTTCCTCAGCAACTGCTGTCCACAGGCATCCTGCCTCTGCTACTGATGGTCACACCCGCCATGAATTGCTGCAATCCCCTTTCAAAGCCAACCAAATTGGTGGCCACCACTGTATCGTTTGGACATATGGTGTGTGCAGAAGGGCTTCCTTTTATCTCAACTCAATTTCCCAGCAATCAGTTTCATGCCATGCCCCCTAGTTGCAATGGTACAAGAGAGGCAGAAAGATGCCTCCTTAGCTACTTTTTGCACAACACACGTATTTTTGTACACCTGCATCATGTTTCTCATTAACTGCCTTTTTTTCCAAGTCACAGAATCCCAGCTGCCTGAAGTTCTGGACCTTCCTTGGGGGAGCATGGGTATGACAATCGTCATGATGAGTGCCAGCACATCAAAATTCACCACTGCACCTCCAATGAAATCTGAGGTTTGCTGTATGTTTTCTGTTGACAGGCACACGTTCCAGATAACAGGAAAGATTCTGTCTGTGATGGTTACTAGTGAGCGATCGTTTCTCACCACCAAGCAATCTATATATGGTATTAATGTTGATCCCCTGCTAAGAGGCTGCAGAGATGAATCCATCCTTAGAAGAGCTCTCCTGCTGCCATTTCAGGAGCAACCCATAATATCCTCACCATTTGTCAAGCTGGGATTGTAATTATCCCAAGCAGCATCTCATGCATGCATTTATATTTATATTTATATATTTAAAGACCATTATCTGACCTAATGGGATTGATTGTGAGAATGTTTTGCTTTTTTAAAAATCACATTCATGTGCAATTTATGTTTTCTTAATGCCATCCCATCCGTCTTCTTAATGACCTAGCAACAAATCAGTATAAAAACAAATCCGTTTATTATCAAAGCTTTCTAAGTTGCCTATAGTACAAAGGTATCTATTTTCTGATGGAGAATGGACCTTTGTTTCACTAGCATCTCCTTACACTCACCCCCTACTGCCATCAGAAAATGCAGAGAGAGGCAATACTATGAATTTTCCTTATGCCTTCACCAGCTACCTCTTATTGTGGCAACTCATCCCAGCTAACCGCTCTCAGTGAACTGCTGTTCTTCTTCTCAAGTCAGCTCAGGAAGAAATTACAGGAAAGGAATTAGTTAAACTGGGCTTGATGACCTGAAAACTGGCAGTCTTCGTACACCATGTCAAAATCTGAGCCACAAATATCATCAGACATTTCCCAGACACCATGTCAAAAACATTCCCTTCCTTTCCAAAAACCAAACATTCCCTTTCATTTCGGTCTCCTGTGGAGGCCTGTTCCAAGTCCACAAGGGGACCTGGCTTGGGTCTGTACTAACACAGGTAATATTCTGATTATCCTGAATTCCCTTCCCCCACTTCATCCCACAAGCTAAAGGAAGCCCTAAGATTCTCTGTATTAACAGGGAAAAAGCAGTCTGATCTAAACTAGGGGTGAGCAGACCTCAGGTCCAAAACAGATATTAAATCTGCATCTAGCTATTCTAGATATAGTTTTAATTTTTACTCTACACTAATTCAGCAGTTCCATTTTGGATCATAACCTTCATATGATAAGCAGGATAGTAGGGCTTCTGACATCGGGATTCAGAGCCCTGTAACTACTCTAGAGGGGGAAAAGATAACACAGCTACTCGGCAAAAGTTTAAAGTAATGGCTGCTTTGGCTCTAAAGACTGATGGGTCTACTTTTCCCCCAAAAAACATCAAGGTCCAAGCAAAGCTGGATTTAAAATGGGGGCTAGCACAGCTTCAGTACACTTTGAATTGTGGACCGGGGTGCCTCTGAGCACAATTGAAACCCAATAATTTGTTTCCAGTAAGAAATTCCTTTCACAGTCCTTTCACACACAAGATTCACACCCAGTTTTTCCTTTGTTACAGCAGTTTAATTTGGTGTGGGCAGATCTTTTAGTAACTGCTATTGTTGAAACAACTGAGAGTCAGAAACTCTTGGTCTACTGAGATCTCAAAGTAGATCTTGATCTGCCTTCTGTACACACTTTGCTCTATAGGAGGGGCTGTCTTTGGCCTGGATATTTCATGTAATGAAACTCTTCTAAGAAAAGAGAGTACAGTCCCCTGCCCCACAGAGCTTTTCTTTCCTTCTCTTCCATCTCAGAACAAAAGCACACAGAGATAAACATCAGCAGTTGCAATCCTACAGTGCCAAACTACTATATTGTGGAAATTAACTCATATTCAGCAATGATTAGGTTCCCCCTCTAGTGTCTGAAATCTGCATTTTAAGAGATGGCAAAGAGCAGCACTGCTGACAAATTAAGTGCTACTGTTACCTGCATTTTTACAGACATAACATCTGTTGCATTTAACATATGCACCAGAATGAGTTCTTGCAGGCTTCCTTTTGATCATATCCATCAGCATAAAGAATTACATCACAGAAGTCTCACATCACTGATTAATTCCAGAAGCAGAACCATGTTAGAGAGCAATCTTATCTTGCTGATGGAGCTCTCTGTGCTCAAGTGCTCCCTTCTTTCTTATACCCAGTTGGCTACTGCAGCCAGGATAGAAGGTGCGGGGGGGGGGGTGCAATTTCTGGTCTATCTGTGGATGGAAGAAAAATAATTTCCTCCCAGGGCCATCTTATTCTTGGAACTAGCCATGTACCACCAGAGTAGCTGGCTAGAAAAAAGAGCTCTTGGCTTGCTCTGTGCTGGGCTATAGCACCACCATAGCAGGTGGCAAGAAGATGGCATGACTGACTACTAAGTGGCTGACTACTAAATCAACAGGATCAGGTGACACAAGAAGCCAACAGAGTCCCGCTGATCCTGGTTCATCTGGCTGAGTTAAATGCTTTTACATTATCGAAGCAGATGCCTTCGAGAAATAAAACCACATTCTAATATTTCAGACCTCTTACCTGTAGTATCTGGACTGAAGGTAAGTTGAGCATACCGCCTTTGACACATGGCTGGCAGAACCAAAGTCTATGACCTTGACCCTGTACGGCTGCCGAGATGGATCCACCAACATGATATTTTCCGGTTTGAGGTCTGCATGAATCAAGCCCAGGCTTTTCAATTTCATTAGGGCTGTGGCTACCTGCTGCAAGATTGGTCGGATGTACTTAAGAGGCAATGGGCTGAACTTGTTCTGTTTCAGGAAATCATACAGGTTCTGTTCCAACATCTCAAAGACCAGGCAGGTGTGGTTCTTGTGCTGGAAACACTCATAAGCACGGACAAAGTTGTAATCATCTGCGCTTTCAGTACTTAACCGAGCCAGGATGCTCACTTCAATTTGACCTTGCCGGGCGTAAGAAGGATGGTTTTTAAGGATCTTGATAGCCACAATTTCATTGGTGCCACGTTTCCAGCATTTGACCACTTGCCCAAAGGTTCCGCGGCCAAGGAATTCTAATACTTCATACGTGTTGGTCATGGAACACAGCACTTCATGTTGCACCAGCTGGTAATCCCCTTCACTGTTGGACCCACTATTTTTGGATGTGGCAGTGGACGTGGTTGTGGTGGCTACCGTGGCCCCACTGGCATTGTTTTGAATCATTGGTGGGTGCTCTTCAATAATCTGAACGCTGCTTGTGTTCTCTATTTCCTCACTCTTGCGCTTAAGTCCACATTTTTGGTAGGTGTCCAAAAGGCTCACAGTGCTTCGACGCATCAGGTTGTGTGGTCCACCCAATGCTTGCCCAGATACTGCAACCACACCAGAAGTGCTGTTGGCGGATGTCACCACAATGTGTCCCGTGCTGGCAGGGAAGATGATGGTCTGCTCGTACGGGATGCTGGGGTTCGGGATCTGGAGAGAGGCGTTGATGGCGGCAGCTGCTTGTGAAGATTGCACGTTCTTGCTCTGACTGTAGACTTTACTATGCGTGCCGTACCCAGTCATATCCCAGTTAGAACTTGGTTCCACTTTCAGTTTCTTCACACTACAGAAGGCACTTGATTGAAGGGTGTGAGGGGAGAAAACTTGCACATGTGAGGCCATACCTGTATCGCAACACAGCAGAAAACGGTACTGTTAAGAACACGATGTTGGTGTAATATTTGTTGCCAATAGTATGTTGACACAATATTTAAGGCAATGTACAATCTTGGTCATGGAGCCAACTGGGTGGTTTTGGGCCAGCCACAGACTCTTAACCAAAACTATCTCACAGGGTTGCTGTTCTGTGGATAAGATTAAGATGAGGAGGAGGAGGAGAAGGAGGACGTAAGCTACTTTGAGTTTGTAAGAAAAAAGCAGGATATAAATCTAATAAATAAGTAAAGCATACATCCTCTGGACCCATCTTTTCAACCTACTGTCTATAGGTCATGTTTAAACCTCTTGCCAGTAACTAAGCCTTAGCAGAAGCATTTTAGCCTTTCAGAATGGGAAATAAATTGCATAAAAGCACAGGCCCAAAAATGACAGGCAGTGGCAGGGGAGAGGGGAAGCCAGAATCCCTAGCAACAGGGAAAAGGGGCGTGTCCATCTAGGAGAATGTCAGGAGGACTAGATTTGGCCCCAGAACACGAGGATCAACATTCCTGTCATGGGTTATGCATCTGGATCTCATCCGACTCAAGAAGGGGACTCGTGTCATACAACTAATGCAACTTAGTTGACTGATTAACTTAAAGCTGGTCTAGCAGAGTCAACATTACCTACAGGCAGAGATTTGGAAAGCTGGGTTAAAAGATCCCATGCAATCATCACAACACCAGAGTCTGGGGTGGATGAGGCGAACAGATTCTTTTCAACTGAAGTTCCAAGGGCAAGTTGGCTTACAGAAGTGCCTAGTAGCAGGAGAATTTCTCTAAGGAGGGCAGAGTGAAAGGTAATCCTGTTAGCACTAGGTTATTTGAGCCTGTATCTGTGGCTGCATTACTTGAGCTGCCCAGAAGTGGTTGTTGTTATCCACGGTTAAACAGGCCTACACAGTAGCTGTCCAAGCCAAAGGCAGTTTACCTATGCTCAAGTGACTGACCTTTGTGGAGAGTTCTCTGATGAGGCAGAAAAAGTTAGGATAAATTCAGCAAATTGTCCTAAATGTGTACTGCTTTGCTGCAATTTATCTGTATGTGTATGAAAGTCTGGATCATTTGGAATTTGAGGACTCTCCCCCATGAAATCTCTTGTCACCCTGCCCATGAAATCTGAAATTTCACCTGATGGATGGCACCAACCATGGGCAGAAAAGTTGTTCAGCGGTAAGAACTACAATGAAAATAACACACAATAAGACAGACTAATTTGCATAGCTCATTGGCATGTAACTAATATAATTTGCATATCATTTTATTAATCTGACAGATGCCAAACAACATTTATTCAACAGTCTTCTTATTCTGAGATTGTCACCCTTAATTGGAAAACCTTAATTTGGCTTTTGAAAAAAAAAAAAAAAACTTAGACAAATGTGATCTCTGGGGTGAATTCATGCACGTTCACACACACAGAGAGAACATTCAATGACTTCAGCATTAAGTAAGTGCTTAGGTGTGTGACTCTGCCTCCCCGGCTCCTGAACCACAGACCAATTTTTGCAATCACTTGATTGTATCCCCAAACAAAATACCTTAATGCGGAGGTAGTTCCCACATCCAGAAGTAGGTCATCAGAAATTAATTATGGAGGGCCTAAATTTATGCTAGCACTGATGAGTGATAAGACACACAGCGATGTTTACCCATGTGTGAAAAATTATGGAAAATTGAATACTGTGAATTCTGGCTTCTATTTATTTTCTCCCCCGCCTACAAACCCCTAGGCAACTGTTCTTCTTGACCACCACCACCTTGCAGCTACGACTTAGACTGCGCTAATTCGAGCTTAATGCTGAAACCATTAAGGCACAGCTGTGGAACATGTGAAGGAAAATATTGCTGCTCAGTGGCAGAACATGATTTGCATGTAGAAGGACCCAGGTTCAGTCCAGCATCATTAACTAAAGGGGATTAGGTTGCTGGAGATGGGAAGAAATTCTCTGCCTGAAACCCTGAAAAGCTGCTGCAGAGTAGATGGGCACAATCGAGTTGCTCCAGCCGCCATAGAAGGGGAAATAAGCCACGGCCCTTTATTTCTCCCACTGCACATTCATCTATTCATAGCTTTTATAACCCACCCTTCACAATGTCTCAGGGTGTTACCAGTGGCCTGCTGGAAGATCTGCATAATTTCTTTGCAGGTGGAACTTGCCCTCTTGCACAAAAGCTGACTTGTGGCCATGGTTAACAAGCCAACCTGCAACACTAAAGCAGCCAAGCACAGCAACCACCCCATCCTTGCAGCTTCATAAGGCATGACAACCTATAGAAGGAGCTGGTTTATGGGATGGGTGCCTGTGGATGCCCACAAGCTCACGTGACCATTTGAACCAGCTGCTGCATGGCATGGGATGGCATGAGGCAAGTTCCTGTGTGAGGGAAGAATTTGTCCACCTCCCTGAGTTTGTCCACCTTCTGCTCCTGAACTGCTTCAGAATCACATACAACAAACCTGGAAACTGATAGTGAAGGGGAAAGTAATAGCAATCTGCATCCTATTTACTAGAATGGGGAAACAAACATCCATTCAAAAGCCCTGTTCTCTCTAGGAGAAACCTTTAAAAAAAGGCTTTCTCCATAAGGAACAGCTGCTCTGACATCAGTACTCAACAGACCAATCCTTGCCTTCTGCTCTTCCCTATCCGCACGCAAGAAAATTCCAGTGTTGGATATAATTTTTAAATTAGGAGAATTGGTGCAAGCACAATATACAGCAGCTAAATACTCCTTGTGTTCAAACTGAAAGACCAATTTAAGATCGATTGTGTGTGTGTGTCCACGTGTGCTACAGAAAATACATTTTTAAATACTTTGGGCTGTTGAAGGCCTGATGTGATCAGTGTGGATCTCTTTCTTTTTTGGCAGAGCTGCCCTAAAATCCTTAGGAAAGAGCTAACAGCTACAACTATTTACACTGCACTAGTGGAAACCATTGATTGTGCATCATCAATAGTGCCTTGTAGTGGCACAGTTTCCCCAAGAAACCTGTCACATGAATACACTTGCACTACTAATATTATGCAAGTGTCGGTTTCCATCAGCACACCAGAAATATGCTAGTTGCCGGACACAGTTGGAGCATTTCCTACAATATTACAATATGGCTACTGAAAATAACATATGAAGTTAGAGCTCATAGCTTTAGAAAACGTTGAAAGAGATTTTATGGGATTTGTAGATGGGGAGGGGGGCAGCTCTTGCACATTATTATCTGCTCAGACAGAGTTGCCCAATTCTGAGGAGGATACAGAGGGGCAGAGTTGGGCAGACGACTTTGTCATTATCTAGTGGAGATATTTAGGCATTCTGTGTGAGAACCAGCCCACCTTGGAAAAGGAGGGGGGAATTTCAGAGCTGGGGGAGAGGAGATAGAGAGAGAGCTCTATGATGGTGTCAGGAGGCAACAGGAGAAATGAACAAACCAATTAAGAAGTGTCCGGTGTTCCCACCATCTAGCCCTCAAGCAGCAGGAACACCCTGAGGGTGGAGCGAGAAGCTTTACTGAAAGGGAGGGGAGGAGACGTTTCAGCTCCGATTCAGCTCTTCACATGGGCAGATGTTTCACATCTCAAAAAGAAGGCTACTTTGATTTATACTGCTTGTAACCCGTTAAGTTTTAATAAAAGGTCCTTCTTGAAGTCTCATCTGAGTCTGCTAGAGAGGAAAAAAGGCAGGGCAAAATCTGCACACAACAGGATTCAAGAAATCAATATAAGGAAACATTCTCTGTTATGAATATACAGTTGGCTACATACACCAGCGCAAATGAAATACCATGCCAGTGCAGAGAGTTTTGTTAGTGAAAATTTGGCAAATTTCAGACATGGAAAAAGCCTGACTTGAATTACAAGTGCTCAGAAAAGAAAAGATAAATGATTTGATAATGTTTACAGAAAATTAGTCAAGGATGGTAACTCAGTAGAATAAGAATTAAGGAATAAATCAGGTGCTTGACTGGATACAAACACACACATGGAAAGGACAGACAGGGCTGGACTGACTGCCTGCTCTACACTGCCATGTGCCAAGAGCCCCTTTTGCACATATACCAAGAATCAGGTTCTTGCATGCATCATGCAAGCTCTGTTCCCAGCAACGGGGGACCAGGATGCTTCAGAGTAACGTGACTGGATGTCCCGACTCCACCTGGGCCTATGGCCTGATTCCAGTCCACTTGGAGAAGAGTCTTCAGTGTGGTAGCTCCATTTCTATAGAACTCCCTCAGGAGGTCAAGCAGGCACCAAAATTGTGTTGTTCTCAGCACCTCATGTACACATCTCCATTTCAGAAAGCCTTCCTTGACTAGCCCTGGTTTTTATTTACAGCCTACTTTCAACTTTGTCCTGAACTGCCGCATTCCCACTCGTTCGCAGCTGCTGACCACCATGCAATGGAGCAGAGTGGAGCCCCCTTCATTGCTCATCCCTCACCCCCAAGTCACCCATCACTTTCTAGTCGTGTCATTACTAGTTTGCAGTGGGTGACACACAGCATGGAGACTGCGAGAGGAGCGCCAAGGGGCTGGTGGAGCGGTCAGAGCACCTGGGCCAGGGGGCGGAGCCTCCTCCGCTGAGGTCGCCTTCTGCAGGCAGAGTCCAAGGCATGTTGTTTTTATTTATTTATTTAGTAAACTTCTATGCCGCCCCATTCGCCGAAGCCTCAGGGCGGCTTACAACAACATTTTATGATTGTATGGTTGGTATTTTATTATTGTATATCTATTTTGCATATTTATTTTGCTAATGTATCTGGAATTTATTGTAAAATGTACATGAGATTTCAATTTATTTGGAAATGTCTTTGCATAATAGACTGATTGATTTAGGTATTTGGAAATGTATATCTGTTTTATTGTACTATATCTATTTTGGAATGCAAACCATCCAGACAGCCCTGTGGGCTATGGAAGCAGTATAGAAAACTAATCATCACCACCACATTGTTTTCTTCCTTTAGCTGTTTCATCTTTTTATTGTTCACTGGTCCAGAATTTATTTAGATTTTGAATGGACTACAAATAGTGCAAAATAAAGAAATAATACCATGGTGTATGCACAGTTCAAGGTGGATAAAAATCAATGATTTTTTAAAAATCAGATTTTTAAAATTTAAGTAATTTTTTTATTTAAATTGGATTTTTTAAATAAAATGCTTTTTGAGAAAGAAAATCTATTTAAGATACATTATAGTCCAAAGGTTATCTATCCTGAATTAAGGATTACTTTTTAATTATGTAGCATGAGGCTATATATTCATGCAATGTTTAAATTTTTTAGCAAATTAATTCCGTTCATCCATTTACAATGTCACACTCTTCCAGAGATTTCTGTAAGATTATTGGGCAATTTTTCTAACTAGAAAATATTATCACAGATGCTTGGTTTTACAGTTCTCAAAACTGCAAATTTGTGTCTGTAGAGATCACATGTCTCTTGTTCAGCAAAAATGTTATAAAATATATAGAGTTGAGAAAAAGTTAATCCCATTAAACCCATTGTTCCTTTGCAAATCTATGTACACAGAATCAACCTCACATCACTTAAGTGCTAAGTTTCAAAAACTCCCTTGAATAGAAGAAGCTTGTATGGAGTGGAATAGATCTGCACAAGAAGCTAAGTGTGGAGGGAGAGGCAAGCAGTAAAAATCAAAGTGTAACATTTTGAACAGCATACACCACAAATCCTTGCATTTTTTGGTGAATAGCCTGAGGTTTATCATATTATTCTTTCCCTGGAGGAGAAAATCTGTAATAGCAGCAGGCTGTAAAAGAGATACAGTCTGGGAATGAAGATCCTACAGGTCAGGCATGCAAATTACACAGAAAACTATGATTTAAATCTAGTCTTACTGGCTAGTGATTTAAGGTGAGCTTTAAATCAAGTACATCAAATCCACTTTGGTACAGTTGTCTATATATGCACCTTTCTGGATGTGGCTGTTGGGGATGAGGCAGCAGGCCTGACCCTGCTTAGGTTTCTGCATGTGTTCATCTGCCTCCAGCAAATGCTTGAGCAAACCTAGAAAGGATCCTCAGTTTGGGTTAACAGTAACTACAATAATAATGCCAAAGTCAAAATGGCAAAATTGGCCATATTGCAAATATCATGTACTGTTACTATTCATTGGGTAACTCTGCAGCTGATCCTTGACAGTGTGTCCCCTACGCCTCTTGGATTACAGAGGGAAAAGAGAGAGGTTCCCAGGTCAGAGGACATGGGTCCAGACAGATCTGTGCTTTCAGAAGTCAACCAGAACAGAGACTAGAATGTACTCTTTGTTTAAAAAGAAAACAAATCGAAGAAATGACAGTGGGCTGTATGCACAGGCAATGAGTCACAGGATGTCCACCTGCAAGCCAATGATCCTGAGTTTGCCAAGTCAAATTATTCAATGGTTAAGTTCTCCGAGAAGGCACAGAATGAAATGTTCATTTTGTTTGCCATTAAAGTCCCTGCCACTCCTTGTATCAAATCAATTTAGGAAATGAGTGTACCGGTATGTTCTATTTCAAGTAACTCCAACTAAATTACAGATGTGATCATTGTTCTTCTCCTTCTTCTTCATTTCTGCTTCCACCAAGGTAACAGGAAAGGCCTTAGCCATGGCCAGGTGTTGAGAAGTAGGGAGCTATGCCCATGACAATTTCTTTTCTGATGACTTAGGGAGCAGTCTGATGGAGATGCTTGTCGCCCTCTGAACTGATTATGGGCAGAAGGTATGCAAAGATAGCCTCCAGGTTCCTTCCCTCCAAGGAGCTGCTGGATGACCAGTTTCAGTTGTTTAACTGCAGTGCTTCGGAGTAGGCAAGAAGGCCGAGAGGCTATCAGAACACAGTACCTTCATGGTGCCAGCCTCTTCTCCCCTTTCTTTCCCAGAATCATTTTGTGACCTCAGAGAGGCAGCCAGGTTGGTTCTTTTTGCACCGGCTGTGGGGGGGGGGGGGCACTCTGAGTGCAGGGTTCCAAGCTCCAGTGATATCAAGGGGATCGCTCTGTTAGGGAGTTTTACTCCTCTTCAGGGCTTGAGCAGTTGCTATGTGTAGGGGACGGAATAGATCATGCCCCTTACCCACAGTCACACTGTGGGAGGGAGCCTGGGGTCCCCTTGCAGTATGCAGCTTGGCTTACATGTCTGAGTAATCAATCTCAAGGTATTTCTTCTCAACATACTTCTGTGCAATGTGATCTGGAACTAAATTATCTGCAGTGAGGACTGATGGATAAATTATCTTTTTTAACAGCTGGATATTGACATTCTCTAATATTATGAATTTGTACCCTTGAGGTAGGAACAGTTTGGCATAAAGGCATCCATTAAAAATATGTTTTGTATGAACATAAATACAACTCTTTGCTGGAACAAACTGAGGTGCACCTAATCTAGCATTTTCCTAGTGACAGCAGTCAGCCAAGAAGTATGGCATGGAGATTCTGTCCCTATTGCACCTGGTATCTGATACTCAGAGATACACTGTCCTGTTCAGAGAGATTACATTTAACCGTGTGGGGGTGGTAGAAATGGGGCAGCAGAAATGGAGCCAGTGCCAGCTCCAGATTCTGAAGACCCTTGGGCAAGACACTCTTCAATGGGACCTCACACTGAGTCTTCCTTCCAACTGCCATTAACCCAACTGCTCCTGCTTCTTGGTCAGAGCCAGTGAGCAAATAAGCCATGGCATCCAAGGCTCCTCCGTCCTTTAGACCAGCTCTGTAGCATGGGATAGGATGAGAAGCAGGTGCTGGTGTGAAGCAGGCTGCAGTGGGAAAGAAGAAGACCAACTCCAGGAGGTATGTCAGTGGACGCCACTGGCATGTGGAGTTTGGGCCCTTGGCAGGTGTCCAACCAAGCAATGAGCTCCCAGAACTCACCATGTCTACATCACTGTGCAGGTGCACACAGGAGACAGCTGAGGTGCACCTCTGTCACACTGTTCACAACTCGTATAAGGAAAGGAAAACAGAAATGAGGGCAGGTAAACAAGATGACTGCACTTGAGGAAGGAAAGGGAACTAAGAAGCAAGTATGGCTTAGAGGCAGAGAAAGATGAATCTATCCATTTCACTTTTGCCTTTCTTGTCCCAAACTAAGCGTTTTCTCAGTCTTAAAGTTGGTTGTCCTGAAGTCTGAAAAGTTTACATGGACACCTGCGTGCATTTTCATGCACATTTTTCCTAATGCATGCATTTCTGTGTGAAAAAATTTACTAATATACACATTTTGCAAGCAATTTTCCAAAGCTAATGCATATGTACATTATTTTCACATTCATTTGGATGGATCTTCCATTTGTACATCTTTTTAATCAGAGAATTCCTTCGTAAAATTTGGAGAAATACAAATTTCAGAGGATAACTACCCTTAGCCCATAGCTACCTACAGGCTGCTGATAAAAGACAGGGAAAGGGAGATTTCAAGAAAGGACCTCTGCAGTTCTATTTTGAACTGAAACAAGAACTGGAGAAGGCAAATGGAATACAGTTCCTCCCCACTGTTCATGGTAACTGCTATCCCCTCGCCACCTCTGCTCCTTCAAACCTATCATGGCTAATATTCTAATCCATTTTAAAATTCATCATCATCTTGACCAATCTATGTTCTTAGTCAGTTCCCTTTCCTGAAGTGGAAAATTCCATTAAGCCAATGAAGGTGTGATCCTATGGCCTGTGGATGATGTCTGGCCAGTCACAGGTAAATTCAGAGTCCTTCCTTGGAAACATGGTCTCACTTTAGGGCTCCACATTTGGAGCACTGTCTCCCTGTCAGCTGCCTAAGTCTTTTGCAGGGCCAGAGTAGCACAGGTGTGACCTCTGCCTCCATGCTACTTCCATCCTTAATAGGATGCCTGTCATCCTCTGAATTTGGAGGATTACAGGTGTCCCCATGGGATTGTGCCTTTGCACTTCATGTACATAGGACTGTACATTTTTCAGTCCTAAGACTACTATCAATCATCTTCTTCAAGACCCTACATTTCAGTAGCATGAGAGAGGGAGAAACATGTTCCCCTCACCATCCCCTTCCTGATTATACAAATGAAGAAAACTTCTTATGCCGCACTGCAGACCATGCTGGCAACTGTTGGTGGAGAAGACAAAAGATATAGCTTTGTGGCAAGATCTACAGCAAACTGCACAAGTCAAGTGAACATTAAACTGCACCCCACATCGCTCGGTCAGGCAGATTTGAAGCAGTGCAGAAATGCCTTGTGGCTGTTGAGAACTAGCAGTGATACAGCATTCCTACTTTACCTCCATCAGCTCAACTTCAAATCCTCACAGGGGTCGCATTTAGTTCCTATTTTATCCTTGAAAGAGCTCCTAGATGAGACTAGCAGGTACTCTCAATTTCCAATTAAGGTGCATTTGCAAAGTAAGGTAGTCTCCCAAGCCAAAAATAGCTGGTGATGCCGCACCCACTGGAAATGAAATCCCTTCATCTGCTTTGCACGTGGCAGTCTTGCACAGAGCCTGACGCTACTCGGGTTATCACCCTTCTCCAGCACTGCTGCAACGCAAATAACTCATCATCAGCATCTGTTACCTGGGCTGTTTCCTATCTGATGCATGTTTTCAGTCAGAGAAAAAGGTTAAATGTACCACCCATTAAGTATACCAAAATCCAGTTCTGTTAATGAAAAATCTCAAGTAGAAAAGGCTTTTGCTTATTACTGCATGCTTTAAATGCCAAAACATTATCATATATTCTAGAACACTGTGGCCTTAGGAACCAAGGACTTTTTCAAAAGCTTCTAAGCAGGGGCACTGAATCGCTTTCACCCTGAGGGCCAAATTCAGTTGCAGGCAAGTTTCCAGGGGCCACCCTTCCAGTGATGGACAGGGCTGAAGACAAAAGGGGTGGCGTCAAATTACTAGGGTACTTTAGCTTAAAGTTCTTACCACTGGAAACTGAGCCCTAGGAGAGACTATTCCGACTTTTTTAGAATGCAGTTTTAGAAGCAGGCTGGCTTCTCTGTGGGACAGCGTGCCGTCCCTCCCCTGCACTGCACAGCCGTGCTGCTGAGTGAATACTGGGGCATACTCTCCACACATCCAGTCCAATAAATTTAAAAGGCAGCAGCCTGAGATGAACTGACAGACATGCAGCCCAGAATGGTTAAATATAGATAAGAATGTCACCGTGCATGTTAGATTTCTATCCATTAAATATTCTACAGCAATTTAATATAAATAAAGAACACATTTTCCCTCCCAATGAATAAAGACAACATGCTGAGCTGGCAAGCTCTCTAAAAGTTTAAGAGTTCATATAACTTTACTCGTTTCCAAATTTCAAAAGAAAAGGGTGAAGTTGGGGTGGGGATTGAGGATGAATGCTCAGATCAAAAACAGTAAGTCAACAGGGTACTCTCAAAAGACCTGATGTAGCTTCCAAGTTAGACATGCCTGACAGTGTGTGTGTGTGTGTGTGTGATGTGCGCCACTTTTTACCAAGCCTTGAATATTTCCATGGTCCTTTCCTGTTTCAGTGCTGTCAAAAGTACTACAATCCACCGAGCACACACACACACACACCTTTCAGTTCATTCATAACTTCTGGAATCAAGGAAGGAACCCTCTAGAGTAAGTGATCTGGAAAGGCATTTCAGTTACTGATGTGTAAACTGCCAAGCCATTGAGCACACCAGTTTATCTCAGAATCTTCAAATTTAAACCCATCAGATAAATGAGCTTTTGCAGCTAGGGTGATGTTAAAGAAACCTCTTCTTAGGCTGAAGGGAGAGGAGGGAATAAAAAGCCCCTGTATTCTTCTTACCTGCTATGCAAACCCTCTGTAAACTCGAGAGCAGACTACACTGCACATAAACCCAGCATCAGCTTGAATATTATTTCCTATCATGTTTATATATTTAAAGGAAAAACCCTCCAAAGTTCCAGTGACTCAGATGCCAGCTCGCTTGCTCTCTCTCTCTCTCTCTTTCTTCCCTCCTATGCTTTTCTACAGACTTTCCACAGGGTGATGATGTTGTAGCAATGGATTAAAGCATGAGGCACATGTGAGCTCAGAGAACTGCAGCAGCATTACTCAACTTGTCATCCAGAACACAAACATCATATCTGGCTAAGGCCACGATGATGGTTTTGCTTCCCACTGAGAAAGAGTCATCGTTCCCTTTTCTGGCATTAACCTATCTGAGCGGGATGCACATTCCCAGCCACCCCCATTACCACAACCCTCAATATTCTCCAATAATGAATAATAAAGAAGGAAATGTCGGTATGCTGCGGATGTAGCGGAGGAACAATTTGCCCACTTTAGCTCCAGGCTTTCCCAGACATCAGCCTTAAAAAAAATTGATACAGTCATTATCTAAATTCTACAGCCCTTTTTCCCATTTAGTTGCACCAGGTGGGGAGTGAGAAGAAATGTGTGTTGTCCATAGAACATTGTTAACACTGTCCGTAGAACATTGTCAAGTCAGGTTCTGCGGAGGTTTCAGTAACTCAGGGCACAATCCAGTGGAGATGCCCATGAGCCTCTGAACCCGGAGGATTACCAGCATTCTATGCAGGGCAGGAAGAGCGGGAAGGTGTTTGTTGCTTTCTGCCCTGCTTGTCCACTAGACAGGCTATTTCAGCCACCTGGCTGTGGCAATTCAGGTGAGGAAGGGAAAATGCCAGAGTGCTGCAAGGATACCCCGTCTTCTCACCTCCCTGCCCCAGAATGCCCCTTTCGCCCCTTTTCTGAGGTTCTCCTTGTGACCGCAGAGATGCAGCTGGCGAGACTCTTCCTGCACCAGCTGCAGGAGGCAGGGATCCGAGTACATTATCCCCAGCTCTGCAGTCAGTGTTCTTTCTCCACTTTGGATCTAGGAAGCTATAAAAATAATAGCTCCTTGGCAGGGCTCTGAACATGGGCCTGCAGCAGAGTTTGGCTAAGGGGGGAGTTGTGTTGCTTTTAAGGGGATGCTGCAGTTAATTAATTGTGCCCAAATGGGAAGTGAGAGCATGTGGTGATTAGCATATGGGATGACCGGACCAAGGAAATTGGGGGCCATGACCTTAGGCCAGTCATGTCCTTCTGACTGTGGAGATGGGGCTCATGGTGCAGCATTCCCAGCCAGGCACTTGAGATTTGGGTTCTGAGATAGAGGAGGCAGAAAAGGAAGAGTTGGCAGGTGGCTCTGAAAAGTCAAGGTTAGCAAGTGAAATTAGTCGGGCAGTGACTGGGAACCAAACCCTCTTGGCTACAGAGGAGAAGCTGCAGAATAAGCTGGTAGTGGAGGAGAAGAGACTGCATTCATAAAGCCCATGAGGCAGTGCCAGGTCAAACGGGTGGAGCGTTCTGTCATGTCAGGCGTCCCCACCAAGTGGCCCACAAGCAGATCCTCCCCGAGGGTGGAGCCCAGACTCAGCGAAGAGGCAGGGAAGAGGGGGTGGCTCCAGAATCAACTCCTCACATGGGCAGAAGCTGCTCCCACTGAGCAGAGATTGTTACTTTGATTTATGCAACCTGTTAATTGCTCTTTTAGAAAATGCCCTGTAACCTATTAAGCCCCAGTAAAGGACTGTATTTCATAAGTTTCTCATTGTGATCTGCTGGGAAAGGGAGGGAAGTTTGCTGACAAGAGCTGTCCCATGGGGTTGTTTTCAGAATAGAATGGGCAGGGGAGTCCCATGCATCCCACCCTGAAATCTTTAAATGAGATGTGTGATACAACTGAAACAACCAACTAGTCCAAGGCATTGGGATGAAAGAGGAAGACCGGAAAGGGAAGGGGGTGGAGATTGCAGGAAGTCTCTCCTCCTCCCCCCAAGGAAGTATTTGCACGGGTGGGTCCAGAAGGAGCTTCGTGAGCTTGCACTCTGGGAGCAAGCAATGGAATGGATGGAGCAGGACAAGGGCCATGCCAGCCTCCTCTGCTGGAAATACTCTCAGCCCCACTTTCTCCCACAACCTCGTCACCCTCTTGCTCCTGCGTTTCCTGTCCTCCACAGAAGTGGGACCTTTGCCTGCCTTCTCTACCAGAAGAGACCTGGACTGTGTCTCCAAATTTTAAATATTTACTCTTTTTAAAAATAAAAATATACTCAGATTCCAGGTGAACCATAAACACCACAATCCATTTGTAAAAACTGTATTTACATACCCAGATTTTCTTTGATGAATCTGCTTTAAATATCTCCAATATCCAGCTTAAACATGAAATTTACCGCAAGACACGCCAAGTTTAGCTTGCGCTGATGCTCTGCCCTTATTACAATAATATGAAGGTAATTTCATTCATTTGCCCAAATATCGCCCATAATGAAAAACACAGAGTTGCTATATAGCTGCTTCTGACAGACCCTGGTATTCACTGCTGGACCTTACAAAAGCTTCATTTGGAGAAAGGTCCCCATTTTTCTTTCAAATGGAAGTTCCCTCTACCTGTTTTCCTGTATAGCAGGGAAGTGCCAAGTTGTCCACATGGCGCTCTGCTCCAACCCTTTGGCGCCACCTCCCAGTAACTGCTGCTGGGGATGGTCAGGGCACTTTGCCTGATGGGAGAGCCAGCTGCACCAACAGCTCTGGCTTGGGTCAAGTGACTTTTCACCATAAAGGTCTCATTCTGCATCCCTGGCATGGTTTTACATCCATCTAAAGAAGTAGGGTGGTTTTAGGTCCACCTTCCAAGAAGTGGTCAGGCATCCCATTCCACCCCATTCTGAGCACAGCTTCTAAGAAGACAATGTATGTGCCATACATTCCACACTAAGGGGCTGCACAAGCCATCGGGTTTCCCTCTTAGAATGTTCATGCTCACTGTACCAGCTCTTTTCCTTAAGAGATAACAATATTATACTAACTTTCAACTTGAGGGAGCAGGTAGTGTCTTAGCTAAGTGTGTTTGCTTGATGGAGACTGTAGTACTTTTGACAGCACCGAAACAGGAAAGGACCATGGAAATATTCAAGGCTTGGTATAAAAAAAAAAAGCACTGCAAACACACAAAAATGCCCACACAGAAAATGTGTGTGCATTACACAAGAGATGTTTCACAGCGGGAGACAACTTGGGCACACAACAGATGGCTTTTACGCTACGACCAAATTTTTTAAATTCGCACGCAGTTCGAATGTAGAAGCATCGTTCAAACTTCGGCACACTTTTATCTCAACTTTAATGTTCAAACTCTGGATCGTTCGAAGTTACAGTTGTTTGAAGTACAAGGTACCACTGTATTTGAAGACTGTCTTCTTCATAGAAATCTGGCCACTTTTTATGATCATCACCACTAGCCTAACGTTGTCATTTTCCCCCCTTCAGGGGCCATGGTTGGCTGGGACAGGCACTCTCTGTGGTGCCAAGGCTGTGAAATGCTTGTCCTTGGGAATCTAATTGGCTCCTATCCTTTTATCACTTAGGCAAATGGTTAAGCCATTCTGCTTTCACCAGGCTCTTGGACTGTGTGCATCCTGCTGCTAACACTAGTTTGTTGCTGCTCTATTAACTTTTAGTTCTTTTCTGTTTTATTGTGATATTGCTGTGATTTTATTGTCTATAATTTCATCTATATTATAAAGCTTCTTTGGCATTCTTACATCTGAAATACAGAACATAACTGTTTAAATAATAAACATACAAGCTAAAATATTTTCCCCCAAAAAAGCAAGTTTCTAGTTCTCATAAAAGCAGCAAAATGTACAGGCAATGGACAGGTTCCCATGTTACACTAAGCCACCCTGCCAATAAGCAACAATGGGTGAGACAATCATGCTCGTTGTCGTCTGTCCCCCTACCTTCCCATTCAATCCTCTCACCACCTCTAGCACAAATCTAAAGACCTTTGCAGGACAACTCCTTGTTGATGGGCTCCTACATTAGCACCCTTTCTGTAATTCAGCTCTGTCTGAATTACAAAGTACTTATTAATTCTATAAGTAGTTTGCTTAATGCCAAAGCCTCGATTTCTGTGTACAAGCATATTTTTCACACCTGCAGTGACACAGTCCGTATGAAATCCAGAACAGCAGAGAGAGAGCTTTATGGTCATCGCCTCATGCAAACTAGAAGGAAAAAGCTCATGGCAAAACAAGGGACCTGCAAGTCACTGCAGCGTTCCCTCTCCATTTGTACCACTGACTGATGATTTATAAATTGGGGCAAACAGAGAACAGGAATATGAGGACTTGCTTTACATTAACCAGGCAATTAAAACTTTCACACTGGGTGCTTCTCAACAAGGCTTTGCCTCATCTACGGCCTGCCTCATTGATGGAATTTTATAGGGCGATCGGACAACTGGCCTTCCAGGTCAAATGCCCCCATCCACAGCAGACTTCTTTGAGGACATAAAGAAAGGACTGCTTTGTTGAAACCTGGTTTCCCTTCTTTGCATTTGTCAATTGAAATGTCATTGAATACATGCCCCCAAAGATCCAAAAGTCCTTTTGGAAAGATCTAATTTATTGATTTTGTTGGTTCTATAAATCACTTTCATGCCATTGCTTAATGTCCACAAGTTATAGACATTTAAAGATAAATAAGAGTGTTGAACTGGGACATAGAAGATCCAAGGTCCAGTCCCCACTTGGTCAAGAACCTCATTGGGTGACTTTGGGTCAGTCTCTGACTCTTAGCCCATTGCACAGGCCTGTTGTGAGGATAAAGTGCAGAGGAGGAGGATTGTGTAAGCAGCCGTGGCCCTTGCTGGAAAAGAGCTGAGATTAAATAAATAAATAACAAAAAGCTAGGGTGCTGGTTTTGGACATGGACAACCCAGTGTTCACTACCCAACAATGAACTACACATTCAGAGAACCATATACAACACCCTTCTTGCTGTGTTCCATAGTGACAGTGTACATAAGCATACTGTCCTGGAACTGGTTGTAAGAATGAAGCCACATGGACTCATTGCCACCGAGCACCTTCTCCAGAAGTATGTCCAATCTCTTTTGAAAGCCATCAGTATTGGCAGCCATCACTACATCCTGTGATAGAGAGTTCCATAGTTTAACAATGTATAGTGCTTCTTTTATCCTTCCTGAATCTTATCAGCTTCATTGGGTCAGCCTAGGTTTGAAAATTATGAGAGAAAGAAAAAAAAAACTATACTGATTTGTTGGTGGCTTCTTAGTAGTGAGCAGGTAAGTGACGCAAAATTTTAATCAGAGCATTCTGACTCATGCAGTTAGCAGCCATACTAGACAATTTCCTCACTTTTGTGTGGGTTCTTTTTAAAGGCAAACAACATATTTCTGTTTATATCCCTTTCACTGCAACATCCCAAAGTGATGGGCACATAGATCCTACATTTGTCTAGGACCTCCCAGTTGACCCAAATCCTTAAGCAAAGCCTCTTCAGCCATAAAAAAAAAAAAAAAAGTAAATTGTAGCAGGAAATCCTAACCAGGGTACAAATCACTGCTAAAAGGATTGCAGAGGGTGCCATTTTTTTGGTCTTGTTTGCAAAGGCAATCTGGGTGGTTTGTGACACGGGCTCTAATCAGGGAAAAAATGGTGTTGAAACAGTTTGGCATTATAAGGCCCTCCATGAATTACACTTAAATGTTTAGCACCATGACGAGATCCTCAGGCAACCACAGCAGGAATTGTTTTGCTAAAACATTCCCAATCTTGAACACTATGGGGGGTGCACTATACAACTGGGAATATGTAGAAGAGGACTGTGTTTCATTTGCAGATATATTTATTGGGGAAAGTGCAGGCAATCCGAATTTCCACCACTCCTCTCTGCCTCCTTAACTTTCAGGTGTACATGCATGTTTAAAGAAAGAAAAAGATTACTCTCCCAGAGGAGACTTGAAGCCATTTATTTCAGGTATCTTCTGTAAGCCACAGACTGTCCCCAGTATTTTTCAGGCAGCTGGTAGCACTCACTTAGGAGGTTGTGTGAGATACTTGGTACTTCCAGAGGGAAGAGTCACGGTGGCAAGGTCAGTGGCAAGGCAGGCATGATTGGGCATCTGCCAAGAACTCTTGCCAAGCACCCACACACCATCAGGGGCCTACTGACACGAGTGCCCTGGACCTGCTCCTCCTTTGCACCATTGCAACCTGCTTGTTCACTTTCCTCCAAGTCTGCCTAAGACAACAGCTGTGGTGAGGAGCTGAAGCGGCGGATGTGTCTCTGCTGCTCTGCCTGTCAGGCAAGTAAATGACAGCAATAATGAGAAAGAGGATGAGAAACGAGGGCAGCTGAAGGTAAGGCAGTGAGAAGGTAGCCTTGTTAAAGGGAGGGAGCATATTGCAAGCACCTCGTGCAAGGGCCTTTGAAATCCGGGAGCTGCCACTGCCCTGCCCTGCCCTGCTGATCAAAAGATGTGAGCCTATTTTTCCTTATGGCATTTTTGTTTTAAAGAAAAATTACAGAAGAAGCAGTGGGGTAAAAGCTTTAGCTGCACGTTCTTTACATGGAAACCAGAACTATGGGATTTTTATGGGTTGTTTCACCAGACTACAGAGAAGCAACCAAGGGTACTAAGAAAAAACAGTCACTTCATATGGCAGTACCACAATGCCACAAAGGCATTTGCTATGTAATGCTGGAGCGGGCAAAGGAAGAGGAAGACAAATAGGCCTGGAATTGAGAAAACAAGCCACTGTTTGCTTAATCATCTGCCAGGAATACTTTGGGAAGGACAACAAATTGCCATCAGTTAACCATGAGTAAAATAAACCATTAGTTAGTACTGCATGCATACCAGTTCAGTAAGTATGAATAAGGCTGAACAAGAGCTAAAGCTACGAAAAACAGGCCATCCAGAAGTAGTAACTTAGCTGTAACAAACTTGCTGTGATGGGCAACAGAATGTTCAGGAAGGACTGAGATCTGGCTTGATCTGGAAAGTTTCTATCAGGCCCTAAACGATCAGGGCTGGGGCTGAGTGGGTTGGACAGGCTGTAAAAAGACAGTGAAATGTGTGCCAAGGTACTCCACTGGCTACATGCTGCAAACTAGCTAACCGGCTGAGGTCCCCGGTGTCAGCTGCATAAAATCAAACACCCAACAGCTTCTGTAGGAGTTGATCCTGAGAGTGTGTTAGATGTCCCTGTACTTTTCACAAGTGCAATCAGCAGCAGAAGAAAACGACACAGAGAGAAAAGGAGAGAGAAGCAGGGAAAAGAGAAATGGGATCCTGAGGAAGGGAGCAGCTCAAAAGTCAGATTAAATAAAAGGAGAACTGTTTGCATGCAATGCTGTGAACTATAAAGTCTATGAATGAAGGCGGCTTTATGCCAGGTCAGATAGAAGGGAACAAGGGGGCAGGAAATGCAGTTATGTCACAGTTCTTGTCACTGTACCTCTCTGTAAAGTCCTAAATGCTGCACTTCACTCTTCCCACACAGTCAAGTGGAAGCACATACTGTTCCTGAATGTGCACTATTCCTATCTCACTTTGGATAGAAAGGATGTGAGAATCCCCCTTTGGTGGAAGAGAGAAAATGAGAACAACACTTCTGTTGCTGAACTTCCTCTTTCTCTATACACTATTTAAGACAATATTCAATTCAAACACAAAATTAAAGTTAAATAGTTTGGGCTGTATCTAGTCCTCCAGTTACAACTCAAATTTCAGTTAGGAACCAAAGTTATTTTCTCTGTTTCCATGTATGGATCTTAGCCACTCATTCCTTGAGTATCACGGCTATATTTAATGCACAGTCTTTCCACTGTGCTTCCTTGTTTCCAGTTGAGAATATACTTCTCCCCTTTGGCAGCAACAACCGAAAAAGAAAAATAACCAGGTGCCCTCTTTCATGATTTCACTACCTGGCAAAGCAGGAAGAAAGTATTTTCAGGGAATTATGCAAGCTCAAACATAGTTACTTGTTCCGAACAATTATCCCATTTGTCCATTCTTGTGTCATCTGTGCAATTTAAGCTTAGAGGGATCCCTGCGCAAAACAGGATTAGTTTTGACATTTTGCAAAAACAGTGCTACTCCAAGGGAAGTGGTGATTTCTGTTCTTTCAATGAGCCTCACCTACCTCATCTCACTTAAACAGGAACCAAATCTCTACACACCTGCACATACAGTATTCATTCCAGGTGCTTGATGACCTTTAGGCATGATGCTTGCAATGGGCCCGTTCCCCTCAGTAAGTCTACCAGTACCACTGTCACCAATTGCTCTTGCACCTTAACTTTCTTGTGTGTGCTGCCACCTGCTTACTTACAGGCAGAGAACCAGTGACGTCGACTGTTCCTCCTCTTTCTACCACCAGGGAAAGAAGGTCACGATGGTAAAGCCCAGGAACAAACCAGGGGGACTGTTGTCAGTGGACCCCTGGAGTGTCAGCCTTCAGCAAATGGCCACCTAAGTCCATTGATACAGGCCCTGCGCGCACACAGGCATTCCATTCCCACACATTTCCATCAAATGTGTATGTAAAAAAGAAGCAGATGCAAGGCCCAAATAACCTAGTTTCAACCTGCTGGTCATGACCTGAGGCAGCAGTCTCTCCAGAATATTGCTCTGGTCCATGAAGGGTAGCAAAAAAAAGTTTAGCCCTAGTTTGCATGGAGTGTGTATGCAAAACTTTTATTGGCATGTTTTCAAGCTTCAAAAACTGAGTTCTTATAATAGCTCTTTGTCACAAAAGGGTGCTTAGAGAATTAATTAGTCCATGGGACAGATTTGTACAAACTGCACCAGCTGATGCCCATACGCCCCACTGGGAATTCATCCCGAGGGAAGTCAAGTTCTATTTTCCGTAAGAGACTTGCCAGTGGAGACTCTGAGGAGCAGATACAATGTACTAGCGCTGGTGGTTTTCTCTGTACTTTCTCAGGTTGCAAATTCTTGCCACAAAACCAGCCACCTTTCCTGCATCTGCTCAACAGTCAGCTGCTAACGCTAGCAGGCTTGGGACGGGCTTCAGTCATAAACACAGGAGCAGAGGCAGCCAAAGGTACTCCATCTCCTCATAACCTCAGAGATGTTATGTGATTGCAGGGGCTCTTTTCCAAATTGGAAGTAGCAACGCCGCCAACATTTAAAAGGGGGCACGATGCATCTCAGCATAAGCACCGGAGGACCTGTATATCTCTCTCAAGGTGCTCACAGTTGAAGGGTAACTACCGGGCCACTGCTAACTCTCCCTTCCAATGGTTCTTTCTCTTTAAACTGGATACCTTCAAAGAAAGAACACCCTCAAACAGAATTTGTCCATTGTTCAATAGACACATATGGCCACCCTAGTTGTAGGGGGACCTTTCTAGTCAAAGAAAAGTGCCCTGTTGAGGATAGCTGTGGGTGGGCAGAAGAAAGATGGGGCTCTGTTGGTAGATTGGTGGAGGATTTGCAGAATCCTGTTTATAATCCCACCTGTTTATAACAAAAGGCTTTCCTTTCCCTAAATCAAGCTCTTAGAATCAGATGTAGTAACTCAGTGTGTAAACTCAGATGTAAATCTGGACTTGTGTGTGGGGCATCCTATCGAAAGGTATAATAGATTCTGCCTTCTTCCCAAGCCACTATTTTATACCTTGTTCTGGCTGGAGGCTCCTCCCAAAATGAAGTCGCTCTCAGAAGCCTGAATCTGCTCATGTCTGCCCTGTTCCATCCACACATCAAGTCTCCTTGCAAGGACAGCGAATGGGGTTTGTCTGGTGCTTTCCCTGCAACTGTCACAGTGCACCTACCCGGGAAGCATTAAAAATAGAACCTGAGCATATCCTGGAAGTAGTGTAAGACCTCACTTGGGTTTGTTTTTATGGAATGTTTGGGTGTCATTTTATTTCAGTGTTATACAGCGGCATTTTCTATTTGAATATAGTGTAGCCCTTTCTTGGTTTTATCAGGCTATTGTTCAAAATGTCTTCAAGATGCAAGACCAGGTAGGAAATCAAAACAAATGTCTGTGCAACAGCCTGTGCCTCTCACATATTTGTTCTCAACCATGTTTGTTAAGACAAGGCGTAGGCACAGATTTATATAATTCCATCACTGAGTCTGAGTCAGTTAACATTCATAGCATTCGTATAAATGTTTTGCTTATGGCTAGCTATTGCATGACATGCAACACCTGATTTTGTAGGTAAGCTTGGAAACTTCTATCAGCCACAGTCAGGGTAAAAAGTTGTGATCAAGTCAGTCTGGTGCAGTGAATACAGCAAGGATAAAGAACAATATGCCCTCCAGATGTTTTGGACTACAGCTTGCATTCGCCCCAACCAGCAGGTCTTGTAGCACAGAACAACTGGAAGGCACCAGGTTGCCTGTTCCTTGGTTAGAGTGTTAGACTAAAACTGGGTAAACATGGAGTCAAATCCCCATTCACTCATAAAGCTCAATGGGTGATCTTGGACCATGCCAACTCTCTCTCTTTCCCCCTAACCTACAGAGTTGTGGGAGCGGATGGATAGCAGGGGCTTTGAAAGAGCCATAAAAAGAAGGGTGGATAAAAAATGCAATAGTTTATAGCAGGGGTGTTGAACCTCAGACCCGCAAGCCAAATCTAGCATGAGATTCCAGTTGTTCTGCATCCCCAAGAGGTCCCTTCCTCTTCCCCTCACTCTTCTCCCTTTCTGCCAACTGCCACTTCGTGGTTTCCAGGCTTTTGCAGATCCTGCCCTTCTAAAAGGGTGAAATGCTTCTCTTAAATCTTAATTACAGCTCTAAGCTGCAGTATGCTGGTATGTTTGATTGTTTGGCCCTGCCCTGTTTATGTTCCTTCAGTCCTGCCCACCATTAGAGCACAGCTCCCAAGAACTTCCGTGTGATTGAATCTGACCCTCAAGCTGAAAGAAATTAGATGGCCTTGGTGTATATGGTCCTTAGCTGGATATAAATTATACATGCATGGGGACCAGCCAGATGGTCTTGGAAACACAGTAAGGCCAGGGTTTGCCAACAGAATCCCATTCCTCACCAGCCCTGAGTTCATTGTACACAGTGATCAACCTAAGAGAGGCCATGGTTGAAAACCAAGTGCCTAGAAAATGCTGCATTGTGCACTGGATGGTGACAGTTATTGTGACCTCATCAGAGCCACACATTTTGAGGCTTAATTTCTAGCATTGACTTAGAAATAGCCCTTACAATCACATTTCACTCCTCCCTCAAATTGACCCCATAAGAAACAGACAGAGGAAGCAGCCTGCTCCAGCATTTTCATGTTGGCCACATTTGGGTGGTGCGGACCTCAAGAGCACACAAGTACCACTCCTCCAGCCTACATCTGGCAGAAGGCAATGCCCACTCTCTGCCCACTGAGAAATGCTTTTCTCCCCCTATCTGCTAGCTCCTCAGCACCTCCTGGCATATCAAATGAAACACCGATTAACTCAGCGCTTTGAAGAGCCATTCTAATCTGTCTAACACACAGCACTGTGTCTTTGTGTACAAAGCATGTGACCTTTCTGTGAATGTGGGCTTGTACTTTGTATTTGAGGTCTATTGTTTGCAGAACAAAGAGAACAGGAATGTTTCATATTTGTGTTCAGGAGATGAATCTTTCTCCCAGTCCTTTAAAGACTAGAAAGGACGTTTTGCACATGGACCCAGTACTGATAACTTCAGTAGTAGGTTCTCTGTACCCCATCTTCTGCCTCCTTCTGTAGCAGTGCATTCCTGTGTGTTCTGGATGATCTAAAGGGACCACCTCTGCCACAACAGTCCTCACAGAGATGGCAAGGCGTATGGTAGCTCTAGTGAGTTGAATAATGCCGGGCACGGATGAGGGGAGATCTTGATTCACGTTTGCCACCGACTGACTGCGTGGCCTTGAGCTACTGTGCTAGGCTTAGTTTCCACAAACAACAGATGGTCTAAGAAAGCTGCTCCTGGGCTGTACTACTTAAAGCACAGGTGGGGAGTTCTCATGATTGAAACCTCTGTCATACCAATGACAAAAAATAACAGAGCATACAGAAAACTGGCAAGTCATATCAGTCTCCCTGACATCTAGCTTTCTGAGTTTCCAAGTGAAGCAAGTGTGTGTGTGTGTGCGCGTGTGCGCGTGAGTGTGTGTGTGGGGCAGGGAGAGGGAGAGCACACGCAAGATATTCAAGCCTGAGAGCTCCCAAAAGCAGTCTTTGGTGGAAGAATCCAAAAACAAATTGGTAGCTCACTGGCTGTTTCTTAGAAATGGACCCTAGAACAGGGCTTGGAAGGAAGTAGAACTGGTTTTACTGATTCTGAAGGGATTTACAAGCTTTCTGACTCCCAACTATTTAAAAATTATAGCAACCAAATGACTCTGTTCCAAAATGAAGAAAACATGGGGTAACCGGGGGGGGGGGGGAGTTCTCCTGGATTTTGGAATCTGGCTTACTTCATCATCATCCGTTTGTATAAACAGAGCATGATACACTTCTGGTACCCCAAACCAATTTTTGCACTCAGAACTCTATGCCTTGGACCTGAGCTGATAGATTTCTGGGATGCTGGAAATAATATAGTAGATCCTATAAGTCTCAAGACTGCCCATATCTGCCCTAAAAAACCCCCTCCCCCAACCTGCTACCCAAGCGTGTGCAGCTACAATTCCCTTCAGTCTGATCAAATTCCCTCAACCCCAGCTACACTATGGACAATAATTTGAGCAAGAAAGAAATGATTGCACAGCTAGACACTTTTGAAGTTGTTTTTTTTAAACCCTTCAAAAGATGCATGGATGGATGGCAAGCATTTATAAAAGCTGAAGGCTGTAAGCCCCAACCTTGGAAGAAACATTCTCCTTTTTCTTACACAGACCAGAAATGCCTCTTCCAAGATGATGTCTGCTATGACACATGGGTGTCTCATCTAAAATGCAATGCAATGCAATGCAACACAACACATTTTCTTCATTCAAAACTAATGCACCTGGTAACCAATATGCACATTTATACAAAACTAAACAACTGTAAGGGTTTCCAATGCTTTTCATTGGATTACATCCTGATCTGCTATATCTCACCCACTACTGAGATGAGAATCATGTAAGAAATACACTGTTTTCTGTCCCTTCCTCCCACCCTTTCTCTCCTTCTCATTCTGCCCCGCCTCACACACTCATACACACACACAACACTTCTTCCTCCTCTCCCAGCAAGGTGGGTCACATCATTCTGGAGAAGGGACAGAACACTGTTGCCAGAAGTCTGAACCAACTGCTTGCAGAGAGCTGCAAGAAACTAGGCCAAGGGTCTAAGACTACAGGTTGTCCAGGCCAGCTTTACACACTCACCTGTCATTGGCACACGTCTTATTTCTGAACACTGTGTATAGAAATGCACTGTAAAATACACTGAAATCTATTTTCAGTACAAATATATATATTTCAGGTCCTAAAATGTTAATTTTACAGCACTAACAAGAACTGGAGAACATCCACCCCCAACAAAAGCAGACGCACACAAAATTATTTCATGCATTCTATATATACATCTGAAGCAATCATTCTTAACACATGATTGGGCATTCAAGGCTGAGAAAATTAATATGTGTACACAAGCAATGTGATGTTGAGTACGGCTTAATGAGTCCACATAATCAGAAAGTTTCCAGGTCCATTCAGATCTCATGACTCAGATGGCTTCCATCAACATTCCAGGCACAATGCTGAGAAGCAGAGCAAACTCAATGGCTTTGCCCTCACATTAAGGCATTTGCAAAAATTAGGGCTTCTCACACAGCAAGTTACTGGCTGTCCTTTTCTGCATTTGGCACACTTGTTCATCTGGGTGAAATAACTGTGGCTTAGAAATACTCAGCAACCATGATTGGAAGTGTGGAAAGTATGCACAAAAAGATTTTTAATGCTTTGGAGCCATTTGTCTTAGAAAAGAAAAAATAAAAGGAGCCTTAATAAAATGCACTAAAATAAATAGTATGAGAAAATTGTTAGTGATTGCTCTTTCCCCACCATTCAACTAGATTTTAATCTTCTAACTCTTGTCTTAACAGAAAAATATGAAAAAATGTTATGATCCAGTTTATAACAAAGAAGAAACACTTTGCAACCCACTTAAACTTAATGCTGCCTACCAGAACATTTTTCGACTGCTTCAAGATCTTCTAAAATATGTATAACTTAGATGTATAACTTCTGGGTAAAGAAAGAAATATATCTTCCTTCTGTTTTCCCATCTTGACTATACCACGGGTGGCCAGACTTGCTCAATGGAAGAGCTAAATGGTAAAAGTCAGATGTTTGAGAGCTACAAGTGGGTATCTGCCAGTGACGGTGGACAAGCAGGCACCTGTGCACAGCAGTGGCAGCAGGCAGCGAGTGGCAAGCCCAAAATAAACTCAAAAAGCTTCATGCAGCTCCCAAGCCTCTGTTTGGCCACCCCTGGATTATACCATTCTGGTATACTCTAACATGGAGAAACACTGCTCATTCTTTGCATACGGGACATCCCCAATTCAGACTGTCTTCACATCTAAACCCTGGCAGTTGACTGCCAGTCAAAATTTACCCAACTAAGCTAGGAGAGCCTTTTGTCTGGCAGTATAAGCCAGCACTGGTTATCTTCCATATGCATAAACTAATAAGAATGCAGAAACACCTGTGCCATATCATCCCCATTTTACAGATGGTGGACTTATGCTGAAAGTGTGCTGGTTATGATGGACTGAAGGGCTGCTTTGGATGTTCTCCAGGAACAGGAAGTTAAATGGCATAAATGATTCATCCGTCTCAATGGCAAGTGCTTATAACTCTGTGAGGAGGCCTGAATTTTGCCTCACATCTGCTGATGAACTTTTAGGACAATGGTTTTCAAACTGCCAGGAAATTCTTAGGTTGTCCAGATGCTTATTAAAGGTTCTCCAATGAGATGATCTGTGAAGGTGTGGAAGCCAGCTTGCCCATCCATACCAAACTCTCCCTCCAGTGGGTATCTACATAGGACCAGCTATAGACTTGAAGGGGGGCTTGGCAAAGTGCCCTCTGGGGGGCTTCATCTGGACACAGCAGGCAGCAACTGCACTGAGATTGCCGCCCAGAAGCTTGAAGTTGCCATTTTAATTTCCCACAATGCCTTAGAGCAATGGCACATTTAGGTGCATTGTGGGAAAGAAAAAGGGTAACTACCAGACTTGGCCACAAGATATCAGAACAGCATTGCACTTGCTGGATGCTGGGACTCTGGCAGCTGCCCAACTGCTGCAAGACTGGGCATGTGGCTACAGAGAAGGGTAAAATGGAGTCCAAGAGGCCTAGTCCTTCTAACTGAGGCCTAGCCACACTTCGGATTCACTGCAAGGCCATACCACAGACATTTTTCAAGATAAAAGTCAAAAGCATTCCTTGAAGATAGAAAGTTTGAAAATGACTGGTTTAGAAAGGCAAAGGCATTATGTCGATATTGACAGACCTCTAGGTAGGAACATCTATGTTTGTGTGTGTTTTAAGTCATATGTGAAATTGCAAAAAGTATATGCTAAACAACATTTGTTCTGAGAAGAATCGTTTGTTTATTTCAATATGAGACACCAGGCTGGCGGACACAAACACAGTGTTTTTGCTTTTGTTTTGATCTTCCTTGGGGCAGAGCGAAACAAACTGGTTCTGTCAGACTATGGAATACACATCTGTTGCCGTTTCAGAATCTGTATTACCAGACCTTGGTGCTTTGTCAGTTCCCCAGAATAAGCAAACATTGCTGCTGTGCAAAAGCAGCCGCTTAGAAGAAATAACATCCTGAATGTTTCCAAGTACTTCATAAATCTAAAGGCATCTGACGGCTCTGCTTTAATACCTACAACACATTTTTCACTTATTGATCTATGATTTAATCATAATCTAATCATAAGTATTCTAACTATGGTAACAGCAAAAGCAATCATTATCAAATCATAAATGAGAACAACAAAATACACACATGCCTGAATCACCACTTCTATATGAATGCTAAAAGCGTTGATTATATAAATACAGGATAGAGGGCCTGGCTTTCAGATAACTTATCAACAGGACAAAAACCAGACCTGCTTCAATATGTGCTATGGATAACTCCTGACCTGACCCCAGAATTTCCTGCTGTGCTGAGACACAAAAGTGGTGTTCATAAAAATATTTCAGGGAGGTAAACCTGTCTCCCACAGAAAGTCATATTCTGCAACTAGGATTTTGTATAAAAGACCATGAAATAGAATCTTTTACACCAACTCATGTGCTGCCTATCAAGCAATTATACCTATCACACTCAGTCAGTTTCATGCTCCTCTTGGCCAGGATAAAGACTGACAGTTGGCCAGTTCTGGTGCCACCTCCACTGGTTTTCTTTCACTTTCAATCCTGCCTACGTGCCAGTCAATGGCTAATGTTAAGTTAGCCACTGACTGAGCATTTAAAACATCCATATGCACAATGTCTATCTTCTGTATGAGCAAACATATTTTAGGCACAGCATATGTTGGTCACAATGCACCGCCTGCATGAAGAAAAGAAAGCACAAAAGAGCTGGCCGCACAGTTCTGAAGAGTCTCCTCCTCTACCAAGACTATACCAGGTGCTTAGCACAGGAGCCACATGGTAGGTAAAGGAGATTATACCATGGCTGTCTGGCAGCTGCTCTATCTCCTGCTCACTGGAATTGCAAGAAGATGCAGGACCATCAGTCCATGTAGCTTAATGTGGCTGTGTCCCCTTTTACAAAGGACACTCGTCTATCTGCATAGGAAGGGCTGTCCAGTCTACTTCCAGTTGAAAGTGAACAACAGACTGAACCAGCACCTGCTCACAATCACTCTGCCTTGTGGGAGGACTAGCCCTTCTTGGGGCCCTGCAAAGTCCTCTGGTGTTCAGCAGCAGGAAACACAATGGCGGTGGCAGCAGGAGGAAACAGCTGCAGCATCGACATCCATGCACAGGTAGTCACTATTAGCTTGTTGCCACATAGCATCCTTCTTTTCCCCAACCCAAGTTTGGTCTTAGCATATTACAATTACATATCTTCAACCCATTGGTGCCAATGTACACCACCATTAATGGACATCATGACCAAAGCAATGCTATACATTTATTTACGAGTAAGTCTCATTAAACTCAGTAGATTTCTTGAGAAGACATGTGTAGGATTCGATTGGAAGTCGAATGTATAAAGCAAAACTAACCATTACATGGACAAACAGCAAAATAGAGACATATGTGCATTTATCACATAGGGTTTATTTATGTACATTCCCACATAACAGCAAGATCCATACAGGAAATTGGTTTTGTATAAAGATTTGGGGTTAGTAAAAGACCAGATTGCAGGAACTGGGGGGATGGGACAATATTCTAAAGCACCTGAATAGAAAGTCAAGAAAAGCTTTCATGCCTAAAACATCTGTAACAAATACAGCCACAATTCTAATATCTGTATTAAGCATAATGGTAAAATACAGTGATCAAGGACAGTACACTACAATGCCAGATTATTATTATCATTTTATTATCATTTTCAATACATTAAGAAAACTAAGATAGGCTCACATAAGAAATCCTTTTGCAAAAGTCTTCCTTGATTTTTGTTAAAAGACCATCAATCTTCTGGTTTGTTCCTGTTCTTAATCTCTCAACTCAGAGGGCCAAAAATATATTGCAACCCTGGCTGAATGATCTGGACGCCTAGTTTCCTGTTCCACCAGCATCACTACTTATATTTGTGTGACAGCCCATTTGTGCTATTTTACTGGCCAGTGTTCCTCCTCTTCCTATTCTTATTTCTTACTTATGTATTTATTATTATTCACCTTTTTTTTTAGCATAGATTGTGTGTTATCCAGCTGCAAGAGGAAATCTCAAAACGCCAGATGCTGCCCAGACACAATGAAATGCAGCTTAGATGCAAATAGCAGATAAAGCTCTATTTTATTTCCTGGTTCCATTCAGATAAACGGGATTCATTTATTTCTTAATCTTAATGCACAATAACAGCATCTTGTTACTCAATTCTGAACAGCAGCTCCTGTTTTACAGAATTAACTCTGTCCAGCCTTGTGTTTGAGAGACAAAGAAGGTTAAACCAAATGGACAGAAGATATTATGGTGATGAGAGTAAAACAAGAAAACAAAAAACCAGAAGGGGTGGGACAGGGAAGAGGGAAATGCTTTGTCCTTGAGAACTAACTAAAGGAACTACAGAAGTAACGTTGCTGCCACAGTCTAGGACATGGGTCCTCAAGCTGCGGCCCGGGGGCCGGATCCGGCCTGCCATGCCCATTTATCCAGCCCACCATGACCATTTGAACCCGCCATGTGCACGCCTGCATCCACGCATGCACCCGCCGCCGCCCACCTCACCCCACGTGGGGAGACAGTGGTTTGCTCACTTGGAGAAAACAATCTCCAAGCGAGCAAGCTGCTGCCTCATGCGCCCGCCTTGCGGCACGTGCCCGCCCCTGCCCTTACCTTGCCTCCCCTCGCCACACGCACCTCGCCTCACCTTGCCTTGCGCCCCGTGCCCACCCCCGCCCTCAGCTCACCTCCCCTCGCCACGCACGCCTCGCCTCATCTTGCCTCGCACCCCGTGCCTGCACGTGCTGGCCCCACCCTGGGCCGGTCCTCGCGCTCTGCCGGCAACACCTTTCCGGCCCGTGCCCAGCACCGGCATCTTTCAACTGGCCCCCTCGTGGAAAAGTTTGAGGACCCCTGGTCTAGGATAATCAAACTGAATTATTTGGTGTTGCATTGAAGTATGAGCTTAAATCCATGTATTTTGCCAGGAAACTGAAAATCACAAGAGTTTCTTTGCTATTTGGATTCCATGCAAAAGGGCACTGAAGCTACTGTTTCGGGACAGGGAATTTGGAAGGAAGAGTCTCTGTATGCAGTGCCAAAACACTTACCATGCTGAGCTGGTCCTCTGACAGATTGTACAAGGGCCATCCTCTGGAACACTACAAACTAAGGACTCCATCACCCCCAACTGACCACCTGGGCTGCTTGTGCAATCAGGTGGGCTCTCCCATATGCCCAAAGGGACTGATGACCCACAATCCTCATCTGATGTTAATGTTCACATGCTCTACTGATTAAAAAGCACAAGAACAATCACACACACATTAATTCAGAGCATTTCCCTCCCACCTAAACTGGTACAGTATGTTTAACGTGGACAGTTGGCAATGTTTCTTTACTGAGTTATTTAAAGCATGCTTATTCTGTTTTTCAGCCAAAAAGGCTCCCACCTAACTGACCAGTAAAACCACAGCAGTCTTTGCCATCAAGTTTGTAATTTAAAAGTTGCACAATCAAAATTTAAAAGAGGCAGAAGGAAGAAGGGGGAGGAAAAGCAAATGCAGGCCACAGTCCGTGGAACTGTTCGTGTTTGGGGAGAGGAGGGGGAACCCAGAAATAGGCCTGCTTTACATCCTACTGCAGCCTGATGGAATGGAGTGACGGCTATCACAGAGCAAGCAGTCAAAGAGCACAGAAAGCAATGCCATCTGTAAGTTTGCCCACAGTACCATCTATATATACTCACTCTAAAAGGGTGACTTCAACCACTGAATGACCAACTGTGATGTCCTCCACAGCATCTGTCCACATAGTGAGGCAAGCATTAGTGCGAACTATCAGACCCATACAGACCTTTCAGCCTGGGGCACAACAGCACTCAGGGAGCCGAAAACTGCAGCTGCCTGCCTCTTTTTTAAATTATTATTTTCACTGGAAGGTGGAATACAGAAAAAGAAAGATACCAAGGGATCTTGCACATTTTATTATTGTTATTTTCATTAAATGTAGAATGCAGAAACAAGAAAAAACAGCTGGCTGCCTCTTTAGGAGAAAGTTGCAAATATGTTTAGCAGAAAGCCATGCTACAAATGGTAAGACTGGAGCCAGGCCAAGAAAGTTAGAGCACGAGACTTATGGGCCCAATGTGTCCTGGCTTGACCAGGAGTGGAGCCCACAGGCCACAATGGGCACCTCAGGGCAGCACAGGAGGTCAAGCAGGAGCCATGGGGTGTCAGACAGTTCACCTTGTTCTGATCATGCCTGGAGCTCAGTCAGCTCCACTTCCTTCCTGAAGAGTAGTGAGCATTAGACAGCCTGCAAACTGCTGCTTCTCTCCCCAATTCTTATCTCTTGCATTGTCCCTGCCAGTGACCAAATAATGGGTGGGGGGAGGGAGAAGTGAGGTTCTGATGTAGAGAGGCCCCTTCCTCAGGGAAATCTGGCTCAGGGGATGTTGTCTTTCTGGATCTGGGTTCAAACCATGGATTTAAGGACTCCCAGGTAGCAGGCACAGGCTCATTGTCCAGGCACGGGCCCAAACCTCTGAAATTTGAGTTGCTGGTCCTCATTATCTGCCTGGCTCTTTGCCTCTGTGTCGGAGACTTGTCCATCCTGCTGAGGAGGCTAAAGTTGGTCCATTAAAACCAAGTGAGTGTGATGCAGTGGTTGAACTTGGACTTGAGAAGCATGGATTCCAATCCCAATTCAACTGTGAGGCTCACTGGATGAAACTGGGCCAGACATGATCTCTCAGCCTAACCTACCTCACAGGATTGTTGTGAAGTTAAAAAGGAGGCAATGACCATATGACCTGCCTTATGCCCCATGGCTCTCAGACGCTTTGCAAGGAAAATGGCATTGGGAGCTGCCTAATACTGATTCACATCACTGGTCCCTCCATTCTGCACTGTCTACTTGGATGGGCACCAGCTCCCCAGATTTTCAGACTAGTCTTCTCCAGCACTGTCAGGAATTGCTGGAAAGGGAAACTGGGTTCTTCTGCATGCCAAGCAGATGCTCCCCGGCTGAGCGAAGGCCCCCTTCCTTAATCCAGGGGTGTTGAACTGCTTTCAGCTTGAAGAGCAAATTCCAGTCCAGGCAAGCTGTCACTGCAGGGATGGCTGGGGCTGCAAGCAAAAGGCAGTGGGCCAAAATGCCCCAAATACCACACGGTTTTAGGTTAAAGCTTTTGCTATCATGATTAAATCTTAGGAGATGTATTTCATGCTTTCAGAATGGGGAAAAATGATGCAAAGGCTGAGAAACTTCTGAAGTATCAGTCAGCTGGGCCAAAAGAGATGGGGTGTGGCTTTAGGGAGTATCCCAATGGACAAATTTGACCCCCGGACCTGAGTTGCTGCAGCCCTGCAGACCTTCATCTTTCTTTCCTCTCCAGTGTAAGGTGGCACCACCTTTGAGAAAACACGGTGCCAATGCAGCAGCATCATTTGTGTCTGAGACGAAGGCATCCTCCCTGGTTTCATTAGCATTAACAAACATATTGTTTTAAATTAAGCAGCTTTTCAGACTGCATGGCATTTTCTGTGTCTCCTTGTTCCAGTTACCCATGACACATCTACATAAAACTACATGCTGAATTAGTAGCATTACTCATCAAGAAAAATGTTGCTCTAGAAATAGTAGCAGATCTCACAGTTAGAGTATGAGCTGAATGTGTCATTAGTCAATGGACAGCTATTTACCTCCTTCCCTTTTTTAAGACTAGAAAACATATTTTTAGTAAGACCTCCTCTGTATCCATATTCTGCTTGATGAACCACTTGTGACAAAAAGAACAGTCCAAGTCACAAAGACATCCAGTATGCCAGGGAAGCTGAATCTGGAAGGCAGGAAGATTTTTCTTGTGAAGGAGAAGGTATGTTAAAACAGGTATGAGAAGGGCCTGAACTTGGGAAAGTGTCACATTTAGGGAGTACCTAGTGAGAGGGTGTTCCTTTTGTTTTTTAACTGAGAACCAGACAAGGCTCGTCCTAACCTAAGGCACCATCAGAAAAACACTTTAGGTGGCAAGATGCTAAGGGTGGGGAGTGATGTTAAGGCATTAAAGAAGAGAGCTGTGTGTATCATGTGATCTGCCCTCAGTTTCCTATGCTATCCAGTTGCCCCCAGAGGTAGCAGAAGGGGTTTGTCCTATCCCTTAGTTGCCTGTCTGGTTAGCTTCTTTATGTGGAATGGGAGAAGGTACCACACTGTTTTTTGGCTCAGGCAACAAAATATCTTGAGCTGAACCATGGCAGCTAGAGATGGATGAAGGATTTGTTCCATCTGAACGTCCATGCCAATCCATTTAATTCGCACTTTACCAAACTGATGAATGAACCAAATCAGAGCTGCACTTTCCCAAATGCAGCACTGAGTTCTCTACTAAAAAATTTTAAAAGTCCTCACATCAGAGCAAATTACAAACAAAAATCCATACAGTTTAGAAATGGGTACACGATCGTGAAAACAACACCAAGGAACACATTATAGGAGAAATAAGCTTGCAAAAGGGCATATATTACCAAAAGGTAATAAAAGGGCATACTTTTGGAAAATGTCACTCACAAAAGGTGCATGTTAAGAAACATATGCAGAAAAAATGCACAGAGTTTCATCCAAACATTTGGAAATAAAAATGTGCACTGATACAGAATCAGGCTGAATTAAACTTGAATTAAACTTAAAGTTGGAAAAATGAGAAACTGAACACAACCAAAAGGAACACATTTGCCTATTCTGGTGTACACTGTGTGCGTACGTGTGTGCATGCGTGCATGTGTGTTTGTTACATGATGCTGTTATAGTCTGCGTTCATCTAGCCCCATATCCAGTGCGCTGTAGTGGTTAAGAATGCAGGTCTGGGACTCAGGTGATCTTGGTTCTAGTCCCCACTCAGTCATGGAGCAAACTGGGTGACTTCGGACCAATCACAGACTCTCAAGCCCAACCTACTTCACAAGGTTGTTGTTGTGAGGATGAGATTAAGAGGACGACTCTTGAATAAGCTGCCTTGAGTTCTTTGGGAGAAAAAAGGGCCTGATATAAGTATTATCCTGGCAGTGCTGCACAGAATCCTGGCCAGGGGTCTTTTTGAACCGGGGACCTTCTGAAGGCAGCACCAGAAAAATATGGACCCACTTCCATGTGAATGTGGCCAGACATCAGGACACCCTGATGGTCAAGTTGTTTGTACAAACATTGCAAAACTTCAGTGTTTTAGACTTGCTAAAACTGAAGCCTAATGTCTTCCTGAAGTAATGCAAAATATTTATTTGGGTTGAGTTTTGCAACCTTGGAATAGTTTGTGCAAGAGCCACATTTGCAAATGAGCAAAAATTGCCTGTATTTAGGATGATATTTGGACAAATACATTGTACACTGAGTGGACAAATAAATATAAATGTAAATGCATCCTCCATTACTGCCCCTTGTAGGAGAGCCTTTACTGTCATTACTGATACCAGCTACACATTCACCCTCCCTCTTGGTAGATTCAGCTCCTGTTCCTTAATTGTCTGTGAGTACTTGGCTCTTTTATAATCCCCCACTGAGCATTTCATTAACTCTTTACTTTGTACCCCCTGTCTCCCTCCTGCTTCCAAATGCAGGGGCACAGGCAAGAGCAAACAAAAAGCAAGAGGGAGAACCACACTGCAAATGAACAACAGGAATGAATGGAAACAGCAGCTTTCTTTTATTTTTAAAAATGATGTGAATAATTTGCTCCTTCTTCAGCCCCTTCCTCCTAACTTTATTTCTCCCAAGCAAGCCTTTTTTTTATGCAGGTTTGCATACAGTGGCAGCTTACATCTCTCTAGCTAATCTTCCCTTGCTTCTTCATACCACGAGGTCATTTGCCTTGACTGGCAACATCACACTGAATCACCTTCTGAGGTCTGAACTAAAGACTCAGTTTTTAGATCATCAGTGGAAATAAGCTGGATGAATCTTGCCCTTCATGGGATGACAGTCTGCACTGAAAAAAGATACGGAAACTGAACCCTCTTAGCAAGAGGAGCAAAGGAGGCTGCATGTACGGAACTCACATTGCCTCAGCCTCTATATGAGACTGCACACTTGTTTGGCTGGTGAAACTCCTGCCCCCCTGGAGACATTAACTCAGAACCTTTCATTAGTGTTATCTTTACCTTTCAAGGAATTAGCTTCCTTCCTATCACCAAGAAATTAGCTTCCTTCCCCCACTCTTATTACCATATTTACCTGCAGCACTGATTGCCAAGTCCACCCTGCTGTCGCCCACTTGGGAGTCTTAAAAAAAAAAAAAAAAAGAGGGTTCGGAAAGGAGACTGATACAGATATTAATATATCGGGGCCATCCGTGCATGTAGCCCAAAACCAAGCCAGAACTGTATAGCTTTTTCTCAGTTCTGCTAGTCTAGTATAAATTCAGAAATGGAATAGACTTTGAGCCACTCTGGGATATTTGGAATATTGCTATAACGGTGTAATGCAATAATACTAATTTGTAAAACCTACTCACTACCATTTTGGAAATAACCAGAAAGGGAGTTTTAAAATATTATTACTATTTTGAAAAATTAAATTATAGCATTCCAGTGCTATAGCACTATCCCTCTGTTTCCTTTTTAATATAGCCAGAAAAGTGTTTTAGCAGAGATCAATTAACAAAATGGAATCAATGAATGTGTGTACCACAGAGGTAATATAAATGTATGCTAGGCTTCCAATGGCTCACCTGCAGCACTTATGTCTGCTGGAGTGGACCAAAGAGCAGGATCTACTTACAGCTGAAGGTGGACAATACTCCACAAAACTGCCTGCAGTGCAGAAATTCAGTTGCAATTTAATGTGTAGTCTGCAGTGAAAGAGCGATCACTGGGTAACAGCAAGTGCAACTCACTTGGAGGCAGCCAGAGATGCAGGAGAGAAAGTGTCATGCAGTAGATAAGGGTGATTCTATGGAAGAGCTGCCTGGCACACAGCAGTGAGGTGCTCCATTTTGAAGTGCAGGAACTCATCCCTCTAGCCATACTGCTGAAGTGAGCCCAAAACTTCAAGTAGCTGTCTTGGTCCATTTCAACCAGTTGTATCAGTTTTCAGTTTTGCCTGGAGCAGGTCTTTTGTAGAGCGAATGCATCTGAATTTCCCATTCAAGACAAACCCAATAAATATACTTTTCATTACAACAGGGAACATTATATTGTTGGTGGGAAAATTAATTTCCCTCCCAGCCACTGAGGACTGCAACTCAGCTAAAAGGTAAAAAGGGAAGTCTCAGGGGATGGCAGTTGATGTTAGCTTCCTGGCAATAAAGAAGTATTGGCACCGCATTTCTATGAGCCTTGGTTCCACTACACTACACCACTGCTGGCACAGTGTGCAAAGTTCCCTATATTGTCTAGTAAGATAGTTGGTCCTAGGGAACAATAATTTCCCTCTTAGCAAAGCTTTGGTTTTAACCTCTCCCAGGAAACCTTTGTAAGTCAAATCCATTACATGGTTCCACAGACAAGTGAGTGCCCCCAAGGAAGTAACTCTCTGACAGCAAGTTTGCACTTAATGCTTGGAGAACTTCCTGTCCATCAAGGTCTGGTATCCATCAGGCACTGATGACTGTCTCCAAAAACAGGTTTCTATGATAAAGCATGAATAGAGCACAGGTAGTGTTTTCTCATCACAGGGAATTATTATAAAGTCACATTACATGCAGATTATGTCATTTTCTTCCAAAAAGCAGCCTAAATGAATATCTGATAACATTAGTGCACACGCTAGAGGAATGCGGAATTATCAAGGCCCAGCTAATCAACTTCAATCAGATGTCAGAAATCAATGTTGACTTGGATAAGAAAGACAAAATAAGTGAGCAAACCAAGTGGAAAGATGGAAAACAGCAAATAACTTGGGGTTAAATTCCCCAGGAATGAAGATTTGTTCATAGATAATACTGACCTCTTAATAAATGCAACTAGTTGAAAGACACAGATGTGGCCAAGACTAACACTCTGTGGTTAAAATAAATGCCTTGCCAACATTTCCATTTTTCTTCTTGAACACTGTGTCAAAAAAGCCACAGGAAAAAACTCAGCTTGATTAAATTTATTATATTCTAATATACTTAGGATTATAAAACTCCAAGAATAAAAGTGAGACTATTGCAAGAGAAAGTCATGGAAGGGGCAGTTAGGGATGTCTCGCAGTATGAATGTTGCATCATCTACACTGTTTTATACCAACGGTGGAATTCTAATGAGGTTAATACACATGAGGGCATTGAGTAATTTGGATTTCCAAGCTCCATGAGAGAAGGAGCCGGGCTACTCCAGAAAAAAAATAGGGCAAAGGTTAATGTAAGGAAAAACTGATATGAAATGCAATTATAAATGTCTGGGATAAAGTTTTAGAGCAATCTGTCCCAATTTTGGTTAAAGAGCAGAGCAAAAATGCTTTAAATAAAGAAACAATCCATTTGAAAAGCTCCTGAGAGTCTATCCAGAAGATCACAGCTGCATTCTAAAACATTTCTACAGTGGAAAAAATTCCAAAGTAGTGGCAAAAGTCCACAGGAAGAGGAAAGGCTAACAGGGTGACCCAGGGAGGATCTCAGTTCCCCCGGGTATCCTAGGGTCTGAGTATGTAAAATGTCAAGATTTTAATTAATAAATAATAATAACTAAGATGAAGTATACAAGCATGAACCCCACTTTGGGGGAAATATTGACTCCCTTCACAAGCACAATTATATCATCTGCAGTAGGAACAACGTGTCAGTCTTGTGGCATGGCTCAATTTGGGAACAGGACCGGCTTCCTGTTCGAATACTTCATCTGGCATGGGGACATAATTTCTAATTTTTCTAAGAGGCTTTCTTGCTACACTAGCTGAGTGGTAGGTTTCTAATGTTTCATTCACTTGAGCAGCACCCAATATTCTGGTGACACTCATCTGAAGTTCACATAGAATTGTCCTCCAGAGTTTGCCTGACAAACATGTTCACCTCTGGGATCTTTCTTCACACAAAGTGGCGAGCCATGAAGCCAGAGCATCATCACCTCTTTCTTGTTAGTGTGCTTGCCAAATAGCCCGTTTCCTGAACATTTTAAATATCATGGGTCCATCATCACTGTTTCTCATAGTCATCACTGTCTCCCTTGTCACGTAAGGTTATGAAAGTCTAGCATTCTTCTGACAGAAGACCTTAGGAGAAGATGACACACCAAATGGCCACTGCTACATCTTTTCATTCAGAACTAAAGTAATTAACTAAAGACGACTGCTGTGTTAGGGATAAAACTGAGGTGACAGAAATACAAGCTTTGTGGACAGAGGCTCTGAAGGGAAACTGAAGGAAAACAACATTATTTGTTGTGGAGTGGCATACAATTCCCAAATTTCCCCAAATGTGAGTGAAGTTTATGAAAATCATGGAAGTTCTTATGATACATGTGTTGCCAGCTGTGTTGAGTAAGATTCTCCACCCACCCCCACAGCCCTCTTTTGAAAAAGTTGCTGAATTTTGTTAAATAAGATAAATAATATGGCTTATTTATGCGTAACTGTCCCCTTATTTTTACTTTCTCCTTTTCTGTTCTTGATGGGGAGATCTTTGGCTTGGCTTGGCTTGGCTTGGCTTTGACCAATCTTGTGTTATGGTGGTTGCCCTTAGAAATAAAAAGCTGGATGCTTAGGAAATGAAACAGATGTAGACTTTATCATTTTCCATACATACAGATAGCCTAAACACACTCAGAATGCCCTCCATTCTGCATGTCTGGTGTAAATGTTCTCATGGTTATAGCTTGTAATTAATCAAAAGATTCAGGAATCTTGGCTTGGATCAAAGCATGGAACAATCGCGAGCTCTGCAAGCACTACAGCAGTACTCCAGTGGTGTTAAAATGGAGGGCCACCATTCCTTGTGTGCTAAATTTGTCTGCTAAGCTCCAAGGATTTCCTTTGGTACTCCTGCTTTCATGGCTACATCTGCACACTATTTGCCCCCTGCCTGAATAAATGATTTCTCCACTCTTCTTTTCCTCCTCCTTACATGACTACTTATATTTGGTTGGTCCACAATGCAGAACTGTGTAGAATTCTCTTGGAACTATGAGAGACAAGGGAATGCCTTGGATTCTCCTCTGGTGAAACTTTAAATTAAAAATGGGAAGTTTCTTCTTCCAACAATTTGTTCAAACACAACAAATGGTGGTTGATCTTAACTATAGTTAGTGAAAACAAGCCACCTTCAAATAGTACTTACAAAGTTGGTTTGTTTCTACCAACCATAGTTAAGATTAACTGCAGTGAACCCCATCATCCAAATGCTAAACTATGTTTAATCTAAAATGGAAGCAGAGGAAAGGGGAAGGGAACATGCAAAACCAAGGCTCACTGCTGCTCATCTTTGAAACTTTTTGTAAATATACATCATGAGTGCTCATCATCCTTTGAGCAGTGGAGAACATTCATCATGGAAATGCTGGAAGTTAAAGTCCTCTTTTATCACCGCACAGGTATTTGAAATCTGGACTGATGAGACTAGCCATGTATGACCATCTAATGTCACTTCTTTTTAGTGTCTTGTCTTTGAGCAACAAACAAGGAGGAGGAACAGCTGAGAGAGAGAAAGAGGAGGGCAATACAGAAATCAGGGGCAGACATTCAAAATGTATACAGTTCTGGGGGAGACAGTGACAACCTGTTTTATTCCTTCAGTAAAGGAACAATATATCAATTTACCTATCTGTCTCTATCATTCCCAGGCATATACCTGTGTAAGCACCCCAGTGAAAACGAATTTTAAAACTTTTGCTCTTCACCCAGCCATGTATAACAAATGTTCCCATCAGTGCTATGTACTGCCATAGTCCCGCTATGAAGTAATTTACTTGGTATTCACAGGGATGACATAGGTATCTTAGGAATTTGACTATTAGCATTGTCAGGCATTAACAAGATGATATGAAACCAATGGCAGGCTATTGAGGGTTCTTTATGATTAACTCTGGGCACCTCATCTGTCTTTTACCCTCCTCACAAAGTAAAAGGAGGCACAATTATATTTGTATCTGTTCTCTTTCACCCACGTCCAACAGCTTTGTTAATCAATTCTTTTATGCAATTGAAAGCCAGTCAACATGAAGAATTAAAGAAAGAAAAGAGCCCATATATAGATTACCAACATTTTGTCAGACAAGTAAAGAATGTGGAAATGACTTGATTTATAGTTTAGTTCCGTTGTTCAGCATACACGCTGTGCCTCCCAGGAAGAATATCACAGCAAGGGCAAAACTAACCTGACCTCATCTATCAGCTACATAAGGTGCTGCTACCAGGAACCTGAGCCCCTCTTCAACCTCCAATTGCCCTGGGGCTACAGAGCAGAGGGAAACACACCCTGGCTCCATCCATCGGCCAAGGGTTCTCTGTGTGGTGCGGGGGTGGCACTGAAACCTAGAAGAAAACATTTCGATGGTCGTTTTGTTGAACCATGGGTTGTATCTCCAATTAAATAAACCAACTAAGCAGAGTGCAAATCAAAGTTTCATAGCTGCAAAATTACACTGGGCTGATTAACAAGTCTGCAAGTCTGTATTCTTAAGACATCCTGATTACACCCAGATTTTGAGGGATCTTGGACAAGACACCTCCCATGGACCCTTCTTCAGTGGGGCTGTTTTCCTACCACCATGGTCACCAGTTTTTGCTGCTCCTCTTCTTTCTCAACAGCACTACCACATGCTTGCCTGACAAGCAGAGAACTAGCAAACAGGGGTATCTACAGCTCCTCCTCACCACCACCATTGTTTGTGCACAGTGAGGGGCAGGTGAGCAAGCAGGTTGCAGTGGCAAAAAAGAGGAACAACTCCAGGGAACTGCCCTGGGATGTGAGCCCTTGGCAGGTGCCCAGCCATATTTACCTTTGACATCAACTCTGTATGCCAGGCAGTAACTGGCAAGGTTACTAAACTCAAGACCAGTACCTCTGTATGACTCATAAACTGAAATGATTTTAACAAGTTTATTCACTTAAATCCCACTTTTCTTGCATATAACTTAGAGGAGCAAACACAAAATTCCCAGGCAGGCAGGCTCGCTCGTTCTCTTTTTCTACATACATATACATACATACATACATACATACATATATATATATATGCGCTGTCCTGTCGCGAAGGCCTCAGGACGGCTTACATAGATAAAATAATGTAAAACATGACACAAATGAATTACAGATCCTCCACACTGGCTGCAGTTAAAAACATATATAAACCAATATTAAAGGTTGTTAAAATATTGCTGGAATAAAAAGGTCTTAACCTGGCACCGAAAAACAAATAACGATGGCACCAGGTGGACCTCTCTGGGGAATGCATTCCATAGGTGGGGCGCCACCACAGAGAAAGCCCTCCTCTGGGTACTTTGCCTCCAAATGTCTTTCACGGAGGGTTCCCGGAGGAGGGCCTCTGCTGCCGATCTCAGGGGGCGGGAGGGCAAATATGGAAGAAGACGTTCCTTTAGGTATCCAGGTCCCAAGCCATTAAGGGCTTTATAGGTAATAACCAGCACCTTGAATTGAGCCCGTACTTCGATGGGAAGCCAGTGAAGCTGATAGAGGACTGGGGTTATATGAGAATAACGCCCAGTCCCTGTCAGCAACCTGGCTGCTCTATTTTGCACCATCTGAAGTATCCAGACTGTCTTCAAGGGCAGCCCCACGTAAAGTACATTACAGAAATCCAACCAGGAAGTAACCAATGCATGTGTCACTGTCGCTAGGCAATTGTCCTCCAGGTAGGGACGCAGCTGATGGATTAACTGAAGCTGAAGGAAAGTGCTCCTTGCCACCGCAGTCACTTGAGTTTCCAGGGACAGCTCTGGGTCGAGGAGCACTCCCAAGCTGTGGACCATGTCCTTTAGAGGGAGTGCAACCCCATTCAGGGCAAGGTCCAAGTCACCTACCCAGGAGCTCGAACCACCCACCAACAGGACCTCCGTCTTGTCCGGATTAAGTTTCAGTTTATAGGCCCTCATCCAGCCCATTACCTCAGCCAGGCACCAGTTCAGTACAGCCACTGCCTCACCTGGATCAGTTGAAAAAGAGAAGTAGAGCTGGGTGTCATCAGCATACTGATGATTCTGCAGCCCAAACCTCCTGATGACCTCTCCCAGCGGTTTCATGTACATATTAAATAGCAAAGGGGACAAAATGGAACCCTGCAGTACTCCATGGCATAACTGCCATGGCACAGAGCCAAAGTCCCCCAGCACCACCTTCTGGAATCAGCTGTCCAGGTAGGAGTGGAACCACTGCAAAACAGTGCCTCCTACTCCCAGTCCCACTAGCCTATCCGGAAGGATACCATGGTCAATGGCATCGAAAGCCGCTGAGAAGTCCAGGAGGACCAACAGGGATGCACTCCCCGTCTCTCTCCCTGCACAGGTCATCATACAGGCCAATTCAGTACCATACCCGGGTCTGAAGCCGGACTGAAATGGGTCCAGATAATCAGTTTCATCCAAGAGTGCTTGGAGTTGTCCCACCACCACTCGTTCCAACACCTTGCCCAATCTAGTCCTGCTTAGCTCCAACTGTATTGCTGCATTATATGCCTCTGGGCAGTTTTGAACTAATACTCTATTACAATGTGAATAGATTTGTTTTAAATGGGAATCTGATCTTAGGAATGGGCTATAAAACCATTCTGTGGAATACAGAGTATAGCCTCTGATACAGGTTCTGCTTTGGTTTGGTTTACAGAACACATGCAATTTATTTATCACATTTGTTCCTCACCCAATAGCTGAATCTCTCTGGGTAGGTGATCAAACAGAAGTTATCATATTTAAGGCCATAATAAATCATATGGAGCTTGTCTTTCAATAGAAATAGCAACGTTTGTGTGGATATTTTAGTCAGGCTCATGGCAAGAGTGAAGGTTTTAACCCCACTTCCTTGTAGTCTCAATCCTTCTTGGGCCCCCACCAATACAACTATTTGCACTTTTTAAATCTTGTACCGTAAATGCAAACATTTTAAATGTTACATTGATTTTGGCTAAACTGTGTGTATCTATAATGGTGATGTTGGGATAAAGAAATCCCTTGAAAGAGAATTTTATTCAACATACATTGGCAAGAAAAGAAATACCCATAAAATTGCTGCTGCTTTTGTAAAAAAAATAATTGACCTTTCAAAGAAGGCAACATGGTTTCAAGCAATACCCAAATCAGAGGCTAGAAAATGGATCTAAGATTCTGATTTCTGTTTGCAACCTAATACTGCAGGTCTAGTAGACTAACCAAATGCAAGAGGGTGATCTGGAGAGTATAATTTCTGTACATATTGAAACTCTTTTGGCTAGAAGCTACTCTCAGGCTTTGGGCCTAATGACATCTGGCAGCTTAATCTATTTGCAGCATAATCCAGGAGTAAATAGCCTCCCTCCAATTGTACCTATTTAATCAGCACAGTGCCTTTTTATCCTGTACTATTGTGCCCAATTCACCCACCTAGCACACACATTGGGCTGCTTTGCTGCTGCCATCTGATATGGAACTCTACAATGTGGTCCTGCACATTTCCGATAATCTAGGCAATGTGGAATATTTTATCAGCAACTGGTTTGGAAGTGTGGGAGGCAGGGGAGACAGAATAGAACAACGAACAGTATTCCACAGATGTGCAAAATCAGAGGGACAGAGAGAGAAATAGCTAGGCAAGAATAGCACGGATTTTGCCTACCTTTAGCTTTGGCCTCTGACTTTGCTGCCTCTGAGTCAACAACATTTCAGGTAGAAAAGAGCTCCCTCAACCTGTTCCATTAAACTAAGAATCAAACTCGAATGGTCTGCATGCCTGGATCACATCATCTTTATGGCCCTGCCCAGTTGCCATTTTTCCATCAAAATACGGTATGACAAAGAGATGGAATGGAGCCACTGGCTTTGCTGCACGAACTTATGTCTGAGATACTCACTTTTGAGTGTTTTCTAACCAACGATGAAAGCACACTCTGGATGCTGGCAATGGTGCAGTTCAGGAACATGGGAAGGTGTTTTTATTTATTTGATATCCTTTTTTCTTTTTCAAAGCACTCAAAGTAGCATACATCATTCTCCTCTCACTCTCAGTCTGACCCCCAAAGCAACAACCCTAAATCTGCGAGAGTCTGTGACTGGCCCAAAATCACCCCGTTGGCTCCATGGCAGCGCGGGGACTAGAACTTGGTTCTCCCAAGTTCCAGTCGCATGTCCTTAACCACTACACCGCTGGTTCTCTTTATCAGCACCACTGGTCTGTCTACTCATTACCAGACTAAGGGCAGGTCTCCAGAGTTTAAAACAGGAGTCTTTCCCAAGCTGAATGTGAAATGCGAAGGACTGAACTGCGAACCTTTTGCATGCCAATGATGCGCTACACTGCGAAGCTACAGTCCTTCCTGTGTTTCTTCTTGATGCAAATTGTTTTTGTCACTTCCTTTTCCCACTCTGTGTTTCTTCCAACTGTTCTGGCCACCTGTTCCATTGCAGCTCACACACAGTGTGAGTTCAATGGTGTGTTCACACCCACTGTCTTCAGCAGTTAAATACCTTCACTGCTCCGATGTTTGTATTGCCACCCAAAGGGATTAATCTACAGCTGTCTCTCTTTGCTTCTCCGCACCCTTACATGCTTACGGTACCAATCATCTATTATTTTATTGGTCCAACCAGTAAAACTGCATACTGGAAAATTAATATTATTAGAACCTTGCTGGCTCAACAAAAGCTTATTTATTGCTTAATTTTTAAGCACTGACCCCATCTCCTGGAATTGCCAAACTCTGCTCATGCTCCAACAGATTTCACTCTGACTTTTTCCATGAATCATTAAAATCTCCAAAAAAAAAAAAAGAATGCACAGCTTCTGAACCTACTCCTTTGTGGGCTCTCTAATGCATTGTGCCAAAATTTGTCATGGCATACCCATGACAGCCAATGACCACCTCTAGTAAATACATGTGTCCCAATCAGACACACTCGTTGCGTTCATTTAACCTGTTTTAAGTGTCCATCTAAAACTGAAACGTGGCACTGTACAAACACCAAACAGCTACTGGGCAGGTGTGAACTTGACTGCTGCAGAGGTGTGTCCATCAGTAATTCTGGTAATAAACTAGCTAACATGCAGAGTAACAATGAAGATCTTTAAGCTTACTTCATTAATACAATGAAGCCTTGAACCTCAGTTTGAGCTTTATACAAATAACTAAGTATTCAGGGAAGTAATGCATAATCACTTTGGAGTTGGGACTGACTTAATTGGGTTTGGCATCATGATACTTTTCCTTACTGATATCAGCAATAAACACATGCTCATGCTGGGATGGTTTTTTTCCCTCTCACACAAGAAAATGAGTTAGAAAGGAAGTCAGACTGAACGTCCTAGAAATAAATTTGGATATAGGGATATTATCATGCACTGTCACACACAAATACTGTAACCGATCCCCTCCTCCTGTTTGACATTATTCTTTGTTCCAGTATCATAATCTGTTGCTATAGAAACAGCTATGATGTCAGACAGTGAGGATTATAGATGCCTTGGCTTCAACAGAAAGGAAAGGTAAATCAAGGGAGGGGCAAGAGATTCACCTACAAATAGCTGTTAGGACAGAGAGCTTTCAGGAACTCCAAGAGGAACAGACTTCTAAGACTTTGCGTAGCTGAGCATAGAATAGTGCATACAAAAATACTTTTTTGCCATGAAGTTTAAATATGCTTCAAACATTTCTTCAGTCAAGGATGTTTTCTGATTCTCTAGAAATCAGTTATTTTCTAAACTTTATTACACTCATCTGCACCTCTGCTTTATACATCTTGCTGCTCCCTGACTAAACACAACTTAGTATTTGTGTGGGACCTCTCATCTCTCACCAAAACTTAGAAATCATGTCTGAGAAAAGTGGATACAGAAAAGTTTTTTTCAGCCTTTTTCTTAACACAAGATCTCAGGTCAGTGCTGGAGACTGAGGAGAGAGAAAAGGAAAAACTTCACACAACACACAGTAAAACTGTAGCATTCTCTACCACAAGATGCAGTTTAAAGGGGTTGGACTATTCCCAGAGGAGAAAGCTATAGCAATGGCTAGACATACATAACCTCCACTGTCCGAGGCAGTATGGTTATGTACACTAGTTGCTGGGGACCATGGGCAAATGAGTGCCATTGTGCTCATGTCCTCCTTATGTGGTCCCATGGGCCCCCACATGTCAGTCACTTTGGAAAAGAGCACACTGGAAAGACAAGCCTTTGGTCTGATCCAGGAAGGCTCTTATGCATATGGAATATTTCCATTTCCACTGAGAATCAGGAAAATGTTTTTCTGATGTGCATGTGAGAAGTACAGCTCTGCTCACAAAAGTGTTTTTAGAGCTCTGATAAGGAGCATTTTGGTCTTGCCAGCAGGAAACTGGGTGACTTTGGGCCAGTCACAGACTCTCAGCCCAACCTACCTCACAGGGTTGTTGTTGTGGGGATAAGATGGAGGAGGAGAGATGATGTAAGCTGCCTTGAGTCCTTTGTAGGAAAAAGGCAGGATATAAATCACAATATAAATAAATAAAATATAAAACACTGTGACAGCCATGGCTGGGGTTCAGTTTTTCGCTTCTGTGCCCCCATCTTGAGAAAGGAATATGTGGTCCTGACTGGTCAGCAACACTGTCAATGAAAAACAGGCAATCACAAACCGAGGCTATTGAGGGTGACTGAAGGTCTTTTCCTCTAAGTACAGATCCATGCATGGGGGGATAGGATCACACGCACTGGCGAGATGGCCATATGTCCTATTTTGCAGAGGCTAATCCTCTATTTGAAAGGCTGCCAGAGTACATTTCTCTGTTTCAGGGGGTCCTCCACTTGAAGAGCCGCTGAATCCAAGTCCAGTTTAAAGATCACATAGTGTGCACTCCAGAAAGGGAAAGCAGGGACCTTGAAGTTGACTGTCCACAGATTGTAACACCTGGAGAGCAGGCTGAGAAGGCACACCTGAGAAGGTCACAGTCCTGCACCCTGCAAGTTTTCTAATTATATTTTTATATAGTAGGCATTTGCAAATCTTATGAAAATCCATATCCCCTCAGTTGCTACCCTTCCTGCTGGCCCGCTGTCTTGACTGCCACCTGCTCACCCAAACCTGTGAATCCATGCACACACATTCCAAATGACCCAATAATTGTTGCAATACACATCTAGGAGCTATTTATTCTTTCGTTTACCCATTTATTTTTCTCTTAAATACAGAATCATAAAATACAGAAATACAGAATCATCCACTTAGGTTTCTCCTACTACTTCTTGTGCTCATCTTAGTAAAATATTCTATTTTACTATATACTCTCTATTTTTCAGGGGACAATATGGGCTTTTTGGTCCCCTTTCTGTGTCGTAACATCATTGAGAGTGGATGCCATTCTTCCAAAAGCCTATCCTTTTTCTGCTTCATTTTCACTGACTGGGCAAGCTTACCTAAAATGAAACCATGCCTGATTTTCAAATACCTCAATTAAATTCTTGGTGCTTCTGACTGCATTCCATGCACTGGCCTGCTTGTGGTAGGACAAGAACATAAGAAAAGCCATGCTAGATCAGTTAGTCTTCATGGCCCCTTCCAACTCTACTATTCTATGATTCTATGAGACCAAGGCTCCACCCAGTTCAGGTCTTGGCTCACACAGCAGCCAACCAGCTCTCCGTGATCTCACAAGCAGGACAAAGCACCCTCCCATGCTCCCCAGCAAATGGTTTACATAGGCAAACTGCCTCTCATCCTGAAGGAAGCATGGCACCATCAGGACTAGAGCCATTGCGTGTCTTCTCCATGAATTTGTCCAATCCCCTTTTAAAGCTATCCAGATGCTAACCGGATTACATTTTTGCTACTGGTTGTTTTATTGAGGGTAGTGGTTTTAATTTGGTGGGATTTACAAATTCCTCTGTAGAAAGAAACAGGCTAAAAATTAATACAGTAAGAATAAAGCAAATGTATGTATTTGCATCTTATGCTTATTCATCATGACTACAGGCAAAGCCAGGCCAGAACAGCTGGCACTCAGTGTGTGAGCCATCCAAGTTCAGAAAATGGACTGCAGGAAATTTCCACAGTCAATGACTCTTTCCACAGTATTTCTCCCACTGGGTTAATAAGAATTGATTCCCAGCTACGTGTCTTAATATGGAGGCATAATATATGGAGCCATGTGATAGGACAAGGGGTTTCATAGGACAGATTTAGTTCAGGGAAATGGCTTCCCCCACATTTAGAACCACCCCCATTCATGGCTACCCAGAAGTCACTTCCAGTGAGAAAAGTGGGACTTATGCGTCTGTCTTATAAAGGTTACGATGCATATGTGTATGATAGTGCGATCTTAACAGCTTACTTAGAAATAAACCACGGTACGAATAGTGGAGCTTACTCCCAGGTAAGTAGTCACAAGACTGAAATGCCTGCTTTTGCATTCCTTACACAAGCAAAAGTGTGCACGTCTATGTTTGATCAGACTTATCACAGTAAGTCAGAAGGAGTTAGGCTACCCCTCTTTCCCTACTGCCTCCTTCTCTCCTTAACAATTGTTTAAATGCTTTCAGTACCTTAACCTTTCAGTGTGCGTCCTTTTCTCTCCTTAAATTAGAGCATCAGACTCCTAATTACAGTTCTAAATCTTTTAAATTAGAATTTTGTGAATATAATTTCAGGAGTATTAACTACAAAGGAGTTACCTGTTCAATATTTTAGTAGCAACTACATTACCGATCTTAGCTTTGACTTTACTGAAGGGATGGTTATGAATTATGATACCTTTAAAACAGGAAGTGGTTTTCTGTTGTTTTCTTGTTATCACAATTAAGAAACTTTTGTTAGACAACGAAGCCATTTCCTTAAGTTTTATGTATTGGAAGTTTTCAGATGTGGGCCAAGCCTGTGGGCCCACGCACCTTCCCACAAACTTTGGTAAAACACTTATTTAAATAACCATAATGCAGAGATCAACGGTATCTCTTTGCTGTTGCAGTCACTAGCCCCCAACTGGCTCAGTAGCATAAAGGTATGTAGCCAACAGAAATAGAATATATCTGCTCTGCACATAAAATGGTTGCATTCACACAAAACAATACAACAGGTTTCTCGGGAATCCTGATTTATTGTGAATGTGTTTGGCAAATACAAGTGGCTAAAGAGAGCATTGGCTGTGGGCCGTACAGAAACGTAAATAATAATAATAATAATAATAAATCAAAAATATCTGTGTAAGGGTTCAGTAACCTTCTGGGGTCATAGATACATTTGGCAATTTGATAAGCTGTCCTGAGCACCACCACAAAATGGCTGCCATGAGAGGCATGGCAAAAGACAGGTGACCTGTCAAAGAGACTAAACATGAGGCTGTGAGGGGTGATTCCCCAACATATGAAACAACTAATCAAAACCCACTATTTCACAGAAAATTGCATTACTGTTGGTTGGTTTTTAATTTTTTTAAGTGGCAGGTGTATAGCGTGCACCAAGAAACATACCTTAGTGTGTGTCAAGAAACATCTCTGGAGCACACTGGTGTCTGTAGACACTATACTGCCTACCTCTGGTTTAATGTGTCATCCAAATTGTAGATCCTTGTTTACTTACAAGGCAGGATCATAAATGATGGCTTCTTCTTAGTTTTCAGATCAGGCTTGTTAGGCGGTGACAAGCCAGGGTATCTAGTTCAAATGACATACTTTACAAACACTTCTGATTTGCTTCACTGTTTGTGCCAGGAAAAGAAACCAAGCAACAGTGAAGAGATTGTGTGTCCATATATAAAGCTTGCTTAGGATAACCAGGATTCCCTTTAATCCTGGGTTACCATTCCATGTGAAAGCAGCCCTGGCTAATGTATGGCATCATGGAATGTTTTTACTTGTTTGTTTCAGCTTTGATCTTCCTGGTCTCTGCTTGATCCTTGTATTAAGGTTGACCTTATTTGAGTCTGTTAAGTCTTAACTACTCAGTCTTGTTATTTTATCTCTGAAAGTATGCAAAGCATTACACATCCCTCCTTAACCCAGTTATTGTAAGACCATGAATAGCAATCAAATCTATAGAAAATAAATTACTAATCACCTGAATTGTGGCTATTTTAGTTGAGTGGCTTCAGAGCATCAACATTATTATTTTATTACACATGCTGTAGAATGCAATTTGGATACTGGTTAATCTGTGCCACTTGAATGTGAACTGATATGAGTGACACACTAATTTATAACAGACTTATTTATTTCATTTCTATACTGCCCCACAGCCAATGTTCTCTGGGCGGTTTTCATAATCCATAAAAACAGATGGTAAAAGTACAATAAAATATCATAAAATCAGGAAAATATTAAAATGATTATAACAGCTAAACAGAGATAATAACAGGTGATAATGAGGGATGACAGAAAAGAGAGACTTTGCAAAACCCTGGTGATCCCCCTCAAGGCCTTGAGTGGCTAAATAAGTAATTCAAGGCCTCAAAAAGAGGACTATCTTAACCTGGTGCCAAAAAGATGACAGATTCAGTGCCAGCCAGGCTGCAATGGGGAAGTTATTCCATAGATGGGGGTGCACCACCAAGGAAGCCCCCTCTGCCACCATCTGCACTTCCCTCAGAATTAGCATTTGGAGGAAAGCCCCAGAGGTCGAGCACAGTGTCTGGACTTTTCCAACTTGGTACTCTCTGAAAATAATGGATTTCAACTCCTATCAGCCTGAACCAATATGGCAAATATCAAGAATCCTGGTAGTTGTAGTTCAAAACATTAGGGGAGTACCAGGTTGGGGATGGCACTTTATATGATATACTGTTGTTGCGGTTGCTGCTGCTGCTGTTGTTAATGCATTCTTTCATCAGGTGTGTGTGTGTGTGTACTTCTGCTTTGCGATCAGTTGCCTTATTCAGTGCCCTCTTAAAGATTATGACTTTTCTCTTATTTAATAGATGAAATTAATTATAGGTTGCCTTTTAAGACATTGCCCATACAAGACAGCTCACCACAAAACACAATTAAACAAATTGCAAAATAACCAGACAGCAGCATAATAGTCGTTTTAAAATAAATCAGTTAAAATAGATCAGTTAAAATAAAAAGTACAAATAGGGTAAAAACAACTCCTTAATATAAAACTACAGAGATAAAAATATCAAATTCAAGAAAAAGCACCCTCAATAAATTAGCCTTTAAAAGCTGTTTACACATTTCCAAAGCTGAGGCTATTTGCATCTCAGTGGGATGGAATTCCATATTTGGCAACCATTGTTAAGGCTGAAACAAACAAATTTGAACTGAATTGGTTAAGTGTTACCAAATCCAATGCACAGAAACTTTTTCTAGGTGAAAAATATAAAAATGGATTTCTAATCCTTTCTGTTGGTTGTCACTTATTAATCCTTTAGATATCCCACTTCTAATTTACACAGAGTATTATGATCTTTAGCATAGTTCCCACTTTCAACCCTCCCCTTCCCTATTATCAGTTTTCAAAAAAAAAAAAAAAAAAGAAAGATAGAGGCAGGAAATCAACTTTCAAGCATAAGAACAACAAAACTGTAACCACTATAATTCTTTCTTTTGAGATGGAAATCTTGAGCTGACAGATCAGTGACTTCATTAAGGCCAAACAATCAGTCCTAACCAAACTTGAACATACTTCTTTCAGAACCCATTCTGACTTCTTCCACAACAGATATCCTTCCTGAGAGTGACCTTCATGTTGACCTTCTACAAATAGACCTAGGGACCCATACCTCCCATCCTAGGCCCACACAACCATACCATAAGCATTTGCAAACAGCAGTTCTGCTTCACCTTAGGAGTGGGACATTTCCTATCCCTTATTCTATTTTTGTCAGGCATTGTGCACAATTTACAGAAATTATAGATATTAATTCCATAAGCCACCCACATTCAAAATACCGCCCACTGCTGCTAATAATATGCTGCAAATTGCTATAAAAGTTGTCAAGGAGAAGCAAGTAAGCAAAGCAAGCAAAAACAAAGAAAGGAGAGAGAGAGAGAGAGAGAGAGAGAGAGAGAGAGAGAGAGAGAGAGAGATTCCAAGACTAAAACATATAATGATATGTCTCTAATACAGTCAACAAAGATTAGTAGATGAACATCCCTTGGCACACCCACAAAACCCCAAAGGTTGGTAAAACCAGACTGTGGTTGAATGGATTAGCAAGCCAAGAACAGCTAAAGCTCACCCCAAGACATAAAGAATAAAGAAAAAGAAAAAAAATATGTATGGCAACTGGTTAAGCAATGATTGGGACTTAAACAGCACACAAATCTTGGCTCACAGATGATCATAAACAATGATCATAAATATTATTCATCAAATTTCCCTTGTGTAATCGAGAAATTATCTAGCTGGCAGAAAAATTTTCTCCAGATTTCCAATAAGGTTTTTTGGAACAAGTTTTAGGTACCAAAATTGCAAAGCAGGCACAAAAGCTTCAAATGCTGAGCACAACTGCATTTTCTTAGTAGTAAACTTGGCTTATGTCAAAGTACGATGCGTGCATAAGAAAGAAAACAGGGAAGAATCATGCATGGTGACTGCCAAACAGCCTTCAAATAAAATACATTTTGGAGTTGTTGGGCTGATGCAGTCCTCACATTTATCCAGCGTTTGTGTTAATCCTGCTCTGTTGCTCTGACCTGGTACTCAGCATTTACCTTGCTGAAATAAATGTTGACTCCCTTCCCAGGCTATGGGTGGGTATACCCAGCACACATTAGTGAAAACAAGTCAATCTTAGTTATTACTTATGCATAAAGTCTATGAAAATACAGAAAGAGGAAGCAAACCAATCACGAAATAGGCAAACTAGGAGTCTTCTTTTCAGTGCTTGATTGCAAAACTTCCCTCCTTTCTCCTTAACTCTAACCCATAATTTTCCTATGCGAATAGACGTTTTCTTTCATCAATGAACACTGACCTGAAGGTTCACAGAAAGCAAGTGATATGTAGTATAAGAGGCCCTCCATTCCCAGGTCATTTTGCTCTGGTTGATGTAAATCAAAATGATTTTACTGAAAACTGGCCTATTGATTTTTAAAGGGCTACTGTGATCATCTAACATGCGCCTATTGGATTTTGCCCCTCTGTTGCTACATCATGCCAATATATTTGCAACTCTTGATTAAGAAGAAGGCAGCTAGAAACCAAACCATGCACCAGTTTGCCTTTCTGGTTTATTTTGCTGTGTCTGCTTATACCCCCGTTTTTCTTCCCCAGCAAAATCATTTATCAGGAATGCCTGTTTATCCAAATGCACTGCATATCTACTAAAAAGGGGGGCCATGTGTCCTCTGTCAGAGAGGACAATCTTCTACTTCATGGGCTATTAGAGGATTCTCCTATGTTTGAAGGTATCCTCTATTGGAAGAGCTGTCCGGTTTAAAGACAGTAAAGAGCCCTTAAAAAAGGGCAAGGTGGCTTGAAATTGCCCCTCAACAATTAGCCACCAGGACTGCGAAGAGAGCAGACACACAGGACAACTGGTTGGTTTTCCCCACGAGGGAGAGATGCATTGAAATGTTAGTTAAAATAGAGCAGTCACTTCTCATTTGTACATACACATATAATTAGCATGTAGGAATATTCTGCACATCATGGCCTATTTTTTGAGTGATGTAGTTCCTTGTTCTTGACAATGAGTAAATGGTCGCCCTGCTATCAGGCACCCCCATATCCACAGCCTTCTAGGCAAAGAGGATAATTTTCCCCCAGACAACAGTCTGCTGCCCTTTTATATAGGCCCCATAGTACTGGGATAAATTCGATAACTATAAAAATTTTGCTGGCATTTATATAGGATAGCTCAAGTATTCAAAGGGTTTCATATAGATAATCATGAAAGCAGCTATGTAAGGTAAGAGTACAATATTTGTGATCCCCCACACTGAGAGGAAGTGGGGCACCTACAGCCAACTAAGGGCAAATCCTGTGGTCCCCTGCCTTTGTTTAAAGGGCCGCAGCAAGTGGGGATTCTGAGAAAAGACCCACGTGGACTGGCCATCAACAGCATCAGATATGCAAGTTTGGAGGTGTCTGTCTCACAAGGGCACAATCACAAAGGCACAACCTATAGGTCTGCCCCCCTAGTGAGTTTATGATTGATGTAAGATGTGTGCCTGAAGAAACTCAGAGCTCGGAACAACAATAAACCACAGTACAGTAATAATTGATTTACACGTACATTTTTCCAAAGCAATCATAATTGCAACGTACCATTTCCCACATGTTAACAACAATGCAAAAAACAAAACAAAATCCAACCCCAAGCTAAATTACAAAAGCATAATTGTATAATCTAATAAAAAGCATTATTCAATTACAAAATCGCCCCATACACCAGCTGAACGCATTTTGATCACAAGTCTTTCTCAGCAGCTTGCATGTAAAAAGAGAAGACCAGTGCCAGAGTGTACTTGGAAATCTTTCCTTGTTTGAACCCTCTCCAAAACCCCACCCTCCAGGAAAGATCTTCCACACTTAAAAGGTTGACCGTATGGCCACATATACCCATAAGCAAGGCAAAGTGGGGGGCAGGGGTGAGCGCACTGACAAAATGCTGGCCTTGCATGTGTTAGCTTCCAGGTTCAATTCTTGACTTCTCCAAGCCTGGCTGGGCAAAGACCCTTGTCCATTTGCCAGTTCTAGGATTTTGAAGGTTCCTGAAGCTGTCCACCTCTCTTAGGTAGGCTTACCTTCTCAGCACCAGTGTCAGCCCCTGCTCCTGCTCCTCATCCTCTTTCTCTTCATTGCTATGACTTCTTTGTTTGACAGGCCAGTAGCAAACGGGTAGGCTGTGACACATGCTTGTTCTCCTTCCTTCACACAACCACTACTGTCTGGGCCAGAGCAAAGAGACAGGTGAACAAATAGGCTGCAATAGGAAAGAGGAAGAGCAAGGGCCCTTGTCAGGGTGGCCCTGCTGAGGTGTGGGCCTCTGAGAGGTGCCCAGCAATGCTTAGCCATGATACATGCTTCTGCCTGGTGCCACAGAGAGCCAGTTCATGTAGGCTAGGTTTGGCTCTGAACACGGTGTCTTCCTATGTACAGGTGACAGGAAAAACCTATCCCAGACACCCTGAAGAGTTGCCGTCAGCAGAGGAACTGCAGTGAGCTACCGGGAGAAAGCGCTTGTCACCTGATAGAAGGAGCTTCCCATGTTCCTTCCTGATGCTCCACTTCCTTGCCCTACCTCTGGCATGTTCTAGGACTCAGCATGACTTGCCAGAGGAATCCCAAAATCCTGGACTTGGCTCTGTTTCGCAGCTCACAGGTCAAGCTCTGAGCCAGTGTGTTACAACACCTCCCCAAAATATGTGCGTATCTATTTGTTATGGGTGCATCATACTGCTTATGATAAATGAAGCAGTTTCCCTGGCACTTCAAGGCCTTTTTGCACAGTCAGGTCAGTGTAACGAGGCCATAAAATAACAGTGACTCAGGACCCTTTTGTGTGTGAGTGGATATTGCTGGGGAAAGGTGGCTTCTCCCATAGACTATGAGCTGTCTTTTATTGATGGTGGTGTTATTAACATGTCCAATTAACAGCATTGGCATCTTGCAGTAAGAATATTGGCCTTATAGGAATTTTGCTATGCGCAGCAGGACAGAATGGTATTGATCCAACCCATCAGTAACCTAGCAGTAGCTGATACTTGGAGAAACTAGGATTCAAAGAGTGCAATGTGGTGTTTGGGGGGAGGGGCTGGACAACAGACAACTTGCTATTGAAAAAAAGCCAAAAAGCAGTGCATCTCATAATCAGAGTATCTTCTGTGACAAGCAAATCTACAGTGGCACTTCTGTCAGCAACCCCAAAGAATGTGTTGCTTTACAAATTTGTGAGAAGGAGGACAAGATAGAAGTAGAGCATCCCTCTTTTACTACAATAAAAATTCCATCTCTTTTAATGCAAAGTGGATGCAGACTGTTAACATTTCACAGGGGTTTCAGAAATCTAGACTAATATATTCCTTCAGATACTAAAATGTACATTTTGAGAATACAAGCATTGTCCCTATTGCTTTGCTCCCAGTATTAACCAGTAGATGAAGACTAGTTATATTAGATTCTACAATTAATTATTTTAGGCTTACACTGTTTAGCTGGTCATACACATAACTAGCTCCAGGTTGCCTTTGGGCAACCAGATTACCACTGGGCTCCCTTTGGCGATGCCCTTTCAAGACCACCCTTTCCAATTTTGTAGAAAGCCCTACAGATCCCTATTCTCTCTTCCCTCAAGACCTTCACTGGTAACACCACTGAGATTAAGGTGTTGAAGGAGTCTTAGAACTTGCATGCAAAGCAGGTGTTCTCCCATTCAGACACAGCCCTTCCTCCTGCTAGTGCAGAGTGTTTCTGAACATGCTGTCATACCTAATCTGGAAACAGATTTACTGCATTCTAAGATGCTTAACTTTCATTTAAAGTAAATTTGTTTCTCTCCCTCATGATTCAGAGGGTTTTTGAAACTTATATGGCATTTTCTTTGGAAATCATCAAAGAAAGGGTCATTTGGAAGATTTCCAAGTCACCTGGGCAGGTTGGGACTTCAGTGTTCCGTACAGGTGCAGCATGGGGGTTGAAAGCTTCGTTGAATTATGAATACATTTAAGCAACTGGTATCTCAGACTCAGACCCCCTATTTATAATATACAGAGAAAACGGCTCTGCCTACAGTGTTGTTGCAAGGATGACCAAGGCATATGAAGCTAAGGAAAAATGCCTCTCAAATACTAAGGTTAACAATTACTATGATTTTGGTTGCTGTTCCACTCAATAATTTTTCCCCCTACTCCTTTTCTTACCAGCTGCCACCACAGGAAAAACACAACCTTTTAGGAATCAAATTCCCCCAAACCTTAGAAGCAGAATAAATTACACACAACACGTGTATTTTTTACCTGGTTGCTTAATTTATTCTGAAGCAGGAAACGTGATACATTTGTTATCCAGTGACACAGTGATCAATGCAGAAAAGCTTCATAATTATCCATGTACTCATTTGATCAGGGAAATGCAGCACTGTGGTGCCTAATTTGCACTTTTTATTAATTTGGACACTCCCAGGCTTCCTATGACTGCCAGGCTGAAGCCAGAAGGGCAAGAGGGACAGCAGGTGATTGCGACTTTCCTATCCTCCAGGCTGCTGTATTCCCATGAGATAGGTTTTAGAGTCCCTCTAGCAAGTTACAAGAGAAAGGGAGGCTGGAAAGGGCTCTGGATAATTCATATCCCAGCCTCTCAAGTCTCCTCCCCTTCCCACCCACAGGAACACCCCTTTTTCCAGAGGCTCCAAGGTCGCTTTCCTAGCTTCAAAGAGGAAGCTGAGTTGGTTCTCTCCAGGTCAACTCCAAGGGAGAGTAGTCTTGGGTCAGATCTCCAATGCTCTCTTTTGAGATCAGGGACTGCAGGATTGGTTTAGCTGAAACCTCCTGAGACTAGGACAATCTGTGTGAAGGTTCCCAAGGGCCTCTTTACACATGGCATTTTCTAGATATACACTTTTAGGTGTAAACTGAAAAATGTAACGTGCGAATGAGACAAAAAAAAATTGTATTCCACAGGGGACCCAGATTCAGCTGTAGGTACCAGCTGAATTACCCTCAGTAGGAAATCCAGGTCTACTGCTTCACTGTGTAATAGGTCTAACAGCTAACAAATAACCCTGAGTCAAGTATTTCCCAGTTAGTATTTCCCAGCTAGTCATGTGATTTCCTGCAAAGAATATTGAAGTGAGACATATATTCTTCAGGGTTAAGAATCACATCAAAGGACAAAAGGAAATACTTTTTCACCCAGCACATAGTTAAACTATGGGATTCATTTGTACTACTCAGTTGGCTTTAAAAGGAGATTAGCTCAAATTCATGGAGGATAAGACTGTATAGTTGTGATGGGTATATATAATCCCCAGGCCCAGAGACAGTGTGCCTCTCCATACCAGTTGGAAGACGTGTGACATGGTGCTGCGACACACATGTCCTGCTGGTGGGCTTGCCATGGGCATGTGTAAAGAGGATGCTGGACCTGGCAGGCCTCTGCTCTACTGCCCTCTTCTTCTGTTAAACTCTGCCTGTTGTTTTTAAGGGACAGAAAGCAAACATAATTTATCTGCCTAATCTCTAAAGATGATTTCAGGTCCTAGATTTAAATTAGCGCCCATCCAGCTGACAGCATGGTCCTGGCTGATTCATCCCAGTGGGCTTCTTGCTGTATTGTTTACGTAAAGAACCATATGATTCAACAACATTGATTTCCTCCTCTTTTAGGAGTACAGGCCGACAGTATGCAGTTTGTGGGTGGGAGAGAGGGTGATTCAGGGATTCAGTAGCAAGGAAATGACAGAGCAGGACTAGTCCCAATTCCACTCAAGATTATGGGGGGAGGATTGTAGTTTGGAGGCAGAACTACACTAGATTAAAATAATAGTCTGACCTCTATAAAGCATTTCCCTATGCTCCCTTCTTAAAACCACTGAAACCAAGTTCAGTTCATCTTCTAGGAACACTGATTTGTTTCTCTGATTTTGACATTATTCAAGTTTAACCAAGAGCTAATTCACACACACATGCATATTGCATTGTTTTTCTAAACTAACATTAATTTATAAGTGTTAATTGCTGATATTAAAATGCAATGACCACCCAGAGAGCATGTTGCTAACCGGAAGCTTTAAACAAATTTAATAAATAAATACGTAACTACTTAATTATCACAGACATGGGCCCGGTTGGCATGTGCATGTCCATTTCTTGACACCTGCAAGTGACAGGAATGAACTGCATGTGGGAACCGACCATCAGAGATGTTGCTTTGTGCCTCAAACACAAATGTTTTTCAATGCAGCTGACTCACATTTCCAACCACCAGTCGTCACAATTACTCTCATCAAGGGCAGAGAAATGAATCAAGCAATATTCATTCCTGTGTAAATCCGGCCTGAGTGATGGGCAGCGGGATGTCTGAACTGGCTCCACTTCATCTGAGGACAACGTGGCCAACAAACGATGAACAAGCCTGAAGGAGAAGGTGCCTGCTTCCCCCAGTGCCATGTACAGAAACCAAGAGGACTGGCAGCTGACACTTTCTTCAACCTCGCTGCAGGACAGGAGGGCAGATTACATGGTACAGGGCAGACAGCTCTTTCTTTAATGCCACTCATGCCCTCCCCCTCCAGCATCTGCCACAGGAGACAGCTGCCTCATCCTACTCAACAGTAGGACTGGCCTTATGCTTAGCTGAACACTAAGGATGGAGTAAGTACAGCATCCCTGAAAGCACTTGACAAATACAAAGTCCAAGTTAAACCGTTAGGTTCCAGAAGTGCAGTAAGAAATGCTAAGGACAAAGGAGAACTGGGTCTTTCAGATGTCTGCTTTCATATGCCCACACCACTGTGCTTACATATGAGGGAAACGCAGGGAAATCCACACACTTCACCCTGCCTCCCTCCCCCATTTCAGCCAGATCATGGCCCTCTTGCAGTAGCCTGGGAGGAGGGAGGGAGTGTGACACAAAAAGCCAGGTATCGTAATTCAAGCAATGACTCCCCCCACCCCAACCATAACATCAAATAGCCAGCATGGTGTGATGGGTCCCCCACCTACAGCCATGATGCTCATGGGGTGACTTAGTGCCAGTTACTCTCTCTCAGCCTAACCTCTACCTCACAGGGCTGTTGTGAGCATGAAAAAAGGCAGAGAGCCCCCTATAGCACCCTGAGATCCAACTATCTCACCCTGAGCTGTTGGAGAAAGAGTGGTATTAAAACAAAATCGTTGTTCTAAAACCATGATCTAGAATATCCTTTAAGAGAGAAAAAGACCCATCCTAGAAACGTCTATTAAAATACAGATATTCACGTGTAAGTTTCTTTCCTAGAGGAGACCACCGCTACGCCATGGTCCAGCAGAGGGCGCTTTTAGGAGGTATTTAAAGAGAAACCTTTCTTTAAATAAATGTTTAAAAAAGCACGACGCGAGGCTGATCCAGCCAGTCGGTGCAGACTGTGGCCTTTGCAAATACAGTTTTTAATAATACAGATATAGCTCTTTGCTGTCTCTCTCTTCCAGCAACAGCGAGTTTCTTGTTTGCCTTTCTTTCTTTTTTTACGGGCTCAAACTTGCTGAATTCACCTTATTTTTATGATTTCTCTGAGCTTTCTCTGTTTTTTTAATGGCTACCTTTTGACCTGAGAGCTTCACCATCTGGAATAGGAGAAACCTGACACAGTATTTTTTTTTCTTCCTGCGTAAAACATATATACCCATGAACGGGATCCACTATTTAAAACTCCACTCATTTACTAAAAATCGACCTCAGATGCCATCGGATCAGTAATTTTACAACATCGAGGAAGCCAGTTCCTAGAGCCGGGTAGTGGGGGGGGGGAGCGACTCTTCCAAGTAACGCTGGGTTATTCTAAGTTTTATCGCCCTCCTGGGCTAAAAGTATCTCTTTCCACACACCCTACAGCTTCGCCGGGGCTTCAACACTCTCCCTTCCTGTGTGTGGTGTGAATATATATATATATGGAAGAAGCGATTAATTACATCGAAAGCAATACTCAAGCGGAATGTCTTTTTATCCACGCAATTTATGTAACGCTCTTTAATCATTGCCAACCCAGGGCGAAGGGACAGGGGTAAATGTAGCGCGGGGTGATTCAAATTAAGCCGGATTTATTTATTGCGGGGGAGGGGGCCAAACAAGCAAGCAACAAAAGGTTTCCTCTAACAAGGTTCCGATTAAAACATGAAAAACCAACTTCGTGCACTTCACCGTCACCCATCTCCCTTTGATTTAGCTTGAAACTGAAAGAAGTACCGGCAATCACTGAACGAAAGAAAAATGCGTGTATGTGCATGGGTGGGGGCGAGACCAAAATTCTTTCCCTTGACATAAAGACACACACCGCGATGTGTTTTCATTATTATTTACCTGCATGCATAATGTCCTCGTTTTATTTTGGGCTTTTTAACCCATCTGAGGAAAAACAAAAAACCAAACTACCCCGTCTTGGTGCTCTCTCCAAAGCCTGAACAAGCAAAACAAAAAGCACAACTGCGCTTTTAGGGAATTAAAATGAAAGGGGAGATCTAAATGCTGAGGCGTGAGGAATTTAAATGCACAGTTTTGTTTAAGAGGCAGACACGCGTTATACGGAGGTAGACGCCGGCGCTTCAGGCAACCCCTTGTCAATGTCATTGTTCTAACCCGGCACCGAAGAGACTTTTGCCACCAGCCCCAGCCCCACCGCCACCGCGAGACTCGAAGAGGGACGTGTTCGCTGCCTTGCACGATCCCCGCACCGTCTCGACGACCAGAGCAGAGAAATGTTTAAAAGGCAATCTCAAAAAGGGGGCGGGGAATGGAGAACAAACAACGTTAAACCTAAAGCTGCGGTCTAATATATACATATCACATCTAGATATATTCTCACACACACAAAGGAGTGCTGTGTTAGATCTCCAACTCCCTTATTTCAAAGCGATCTCGTCCAGCACTCCTCTATAATTGGGGGGGGGGGGCAAATCGATGGTCATCATTTCTTCTCCCCCTCCCCTCCCTTCTTTTGCTTGCTTTAAAAAAAAAAAAAAAGCCTCCCCCTGATGGGAAGCTGAGTATGGGAGAGACGCCTCTGAGCAGGAAGAGAAATAAAATCCAGAAAGCTGCCCTTACCTTCGTACATTGGGGCCATCGGTGCAAGGATGTCTTGTTATTCATGGCAACGAAAGAAAAACGAAGCAGGATTTCAGGTCCCCCCCCCCCCCTTAAACTCAATAGAAATCTGCCATCTTGAGCCTGTGTCTCTCCGTACAGCCGAAGCGGCCAAAAGCTACCCGCATCTCCCTTCAATTCATCGAGGAGGGAGGCAGCGGGGGGAAATACACATAGAGACCTCCATAAAGCAGAAACGGCGGCGGCGGCGGCGGCGGCGGCAGGAGGCAGAAAATCAAAAATAGAAGATGGGGAGGGGGAAGGAAAGGGGAAGGGGGGCGTGCGTCGATGCACAGTGTCCAGGTCAAGTGGGGAGGGGGCTGTGGGTGGCTGGAGCTCCCCCCAGACTTGGGGTTTTGGGGGGCGGGGAGGGGGGACTCGAGCGATCCCCCGAAGCTCTCAGCTCAACATGTCTGTCTGTCTGCGCGCGTCGGGGGAGATTTCTGCAAAAGTTGCATTAGAGAGGAGAGGAAGAGACAAGACTGCGCGAGCCAGAGAAAACAGAAAAGAGGGGAGGAGAAAAGAAGGAGAGGAGGAAAGGAGAGAGAGAGAGAGAGAGAGGGAAAAAAAAACCTCAGGGAGTTTGCAAATAATCAAATACCGATGGCACGGATCGCAGTTTCCCAGAAGGAGGGGGGAATGGAGCGAGGAGCAAAAGCAAAGCAAAACAAAAACCACAAAAAAACACAAACACCCTGAGCCATCACCCTCTGCTGATATTATGCAGGATTGTGTTTAACAACACATTTCAATCAGGAAGGGGAGGAGATACGCGGGTGTGGGGGGGGGGGAGGCAGGGAGAAATTAGCAACGGAATAGGGAGCAGAAGTTGGCGAAGCGGGTTCTTTCCCTCCTTCACTACTTTAGTAATCGATAGATAAATCATGTTTCTTTCAGGTCAGCTTTTCAGACTGTAAGCTCCTTGGGGCACAGACCCACCTCCTTGCTTCGTAAAGTGGTGTGTGTATTGATAATACGCGCAATATCTGCAGAACAGATTTTAAAAGGTAGCAATAAAGCCTAGTGGTGAAAATTTGAATACCAAGTTTTGTTTATTCATTTAAAAGTATTGATATATTGCCTTTCATCCTTTAATGTTTCAGGGCATTTTTCAACAGCTTAAAAGAACAGCATAAAGTACAAAGTTTTGTAATAAAATAAGACAGCATCCTTCCCTTTTCAAATAAATATGTTATCCTGTTTGCATTTTTTACAGCCTTGTTTCACTGACAAAAAGTTGTAGTTTCATTTCTTGTTTAGTATTTATTTTAATGTAGTTTGCTATAAACAGTGCAAGTATTTATGGGATGCATTTTGAGATAAACATACACTGTTGCTTTCAGGATTTTTTCCCCCTTGAAAAAAGCCACATCAAAAGAGTGTTTATGTATTGAGTATGACAGCCAAGGAGCCCCCTCCTGTGTTCATTTTAAGCGATCCATCCCTTTTGCTCTGCTTCTGCCCTGGTACTGCCAACTCTCTTCTTCTAAGATGTCTTCAGGACATCTCCCTGGGGCTGTTGGCAAAACCTTTTCTCTTCTACTTGCTTTCTTTAGAACTTAATCTTACAGAGGTCTCCCAAGTGCAGTGAGTTTTTCATAGTATACAAACTGGCCCCAGGTTGACCTCAGCCAAAGCATTCCAGGGTGCTCTTAGAAAGAGTAAACCAATCAAATCAGCTGTTATACAAGCCCCCATTTACACAACCACATAGGACTGACTGCAGAAGAATCCCACTCATGAAATTCTTCTCCATTGGTGATGTATATATAATATCTTTCCAGGTAAATAAGTTGACAAAGCTAGGTATTAACTTTAAATATTATATGTTTTAAAAATTTTATATTAATTTTTTTAAAAAATATTTTTAATGTATTATATTTTAATTGATGTTTTGTGAGCCGCCCTGAGGCTTCGGCGAATGGGGCAGCATAGAAATTTTAAAAATAAATAAATAAATAAATAAATATAATAATGTACGGTACTATCATCTGAAAGAAATACATCCAAAATCTCTTATCACCATTATGTTTTTATTAGGTCAACTCAAGCATCACACAAGCTTTTGCAAAAGCTTGTATACAAGCTTTTGAGCTCTCTGGCATTCTTTATCAGGCAACATAGTAAAGGGAAAGGAGAGTAAAACTGGTTGATGCTGACACCATAGGCCACGTCTGCATGATCTCCCGGGAGTGAAGAAGCCATGGGGACTTCTTCTCCCACTCCTGCACAAACTGATCACATGCTGTACAATTTGCCTAATGACCTTCATGGTACACAGGTCACTGTGCTATTATGATTATAATTGTTATTTATATCCTACCTATTCCAAGTGATTGGGACTCAAGGCAGGTTAGAACATTAAAATTCATACAATTAAAACATTCAAAAATCTAAAAAGTTAAAAATATAATTATATCAATTAGATATGAAAACAGGATAGTTACCCAGAATAAAAACATTAACCAACAATATGAATAATAAAACTAATCCAGTTCTAGCAGGCCATTCCCAAATGCCTGCTAGAAAAAGGTTTTATCTGCTTTCGGAAGCCCAACAGGGAAGGCACTTACACTTCCCTCCTTAGAAAGGGAACTCCAGGGCCTTGGGGCAGCCACTGAGAAGGACCACTTCTGTATTCCCATCAATTGTGCCTATGAAGGTGCTAGGCCCAAGAGAAAGACTTCCCCTGAAGAACTTAAGAGCCCAAGGATGCTCATAAGGGAGAATATGGTCCTTTAGATAGCCTGGAGCTGAACCAAATAAAGCTTTATATGTCAAAACCAACACTTGGAATTATACCCAGAAACAGACTGGGAGCCAGTGAAGCTGTTTCTGCAAAGACCTTGTAGGCTCCCTGTAACCAGCCCCAGTGACATCTGAACCCCGTGAGGTGTGTAGTGGGGAGTGGCTTCCACTCCATGCCACAACCTTACAACAAGCCATGGATTCTGGCCTGGTTTGAAAACCACTTCTACCACTACATATCTCATGGGTTTGGGTGATACTGCAGCTCACACATCATGAAGGTAAGTATGGAAATCACACAGAGCACAACTGCACAGGCAGGAATAAGGAAATGCAGCCACCTTGGCTTTTTCCCCCAGTGATCATGTGAGGCCAGCCATAGGGTCTGCATTTGGTTACAGTCTTAAGACAGAAAGTGGGAAGGCTCTGCAAGTGTTCCAGTCTGGCTCTAAAAGATACAGAGATGGTTTCAACTAATTGACCCAAGGATTCTTGGGAAAAAGAAAGAAACAGTACCTCTGATTTTTTTTAAAAGCACATAAAATCCAGCCGCTACTTGCTGTTAACTCCATCTTTAGGTGAAACACAGGTGGTACAAAAGAGAAGTAGAAAAAAATTGAACAGTTTTTATATTGCCAAAGCTGGAGATTAGTTTGTTTGTTTATTTATTTACTGCTTTTATGTGCCATTCACAAAGCTTTCGGAATGGTTTGCATCATTTTAGATGATGTATTGAAAATAAAATCAACAAATGAAGCTAAATTGGGTAGCATTATCTAGTAACTGCAGAGGGATGCATCTCCAGAGAACAAAGAGCCTAGTTTAGGTGGTATATTGCTGTTATTGCTGCTGATCACATGGCTGCAACTCAATTACATACCTTTTAATAACTTAATCACAAGAGTTGCACTGGACTGATCTGTTGATCAAATTTGCATATGTGTAAAAAAAATTCCAATGTGAATAGCCAACTTTCTTTGAGATGGTACACACATATGGCAATATCAGGCCTAATCTTAGAGGAAGCATTTCCACCTGTGAGAAAGCGAACAAATAATGCCTCTATTAAGACAGACTTTGCTGTCTGCAGTTTTTACACACATTTGTATTTTTTCTAGTCAAAAGATCTATTCCCTGGTTGCTTTGGAGCACTCTTAATCAAACCTGCAATCCTGTGCAGGCTTGCCTTATTTTTGCGCAAATTTACAGAGGACCACATTGTAAAGGTGTTTTAATCAATTAACTCAACCAGTTAATTGATAAAAAGGTGCTGCCAATAATAATAATAATACCACTGTAGCAAGGCAAGAAAAAATAATTCCTGACTGCACATCTACAGTATACTAGAAATAATAAAAAGAGATGGTGAAGAAATAGGGAAACATACATATTCAGGCAGAAATTCTTCATAATTTATATAGTTCATAATAAGATTTTAAATGAGAGAAGATGTTTAAAGGCAAACCTTCTTCCAGAAGGGTGCTACCTAGCTACCAAGACAAGGTTGCTCCTGATACATCCCTCCCTAGGGGCCTGGGCATCTCGTCACCCTAGTTGGCCTAGAAGCAGCTTCAGTAATTGTATTAATAATGCAGTTCTTTAGAGCACAATTCAATGAGGCTGCCCATAACCCTGCAGACTCAGAGGATCCTGGGCATCCTATGCATGGTGGGAAGAATATGCAAAAAAGGGGTCACTTTTGTGCTGCTCTTGCAATGCAAAACAGATGGACAGCTGATGTTAGCTAAGGGCTTGGCATCTTAGTGGAGTGGGTGGGAAGGAAGATGAGGTTCTGTCAGGATATTTTGTAAGGTGATAGAGCCTGTTTACTCCCCTCCCTGCCCCCTGCCACCCCCCATCTCTAAACCCCCCATCTCCAAGACTTTGTGAGGACAGAGGGAGGGGATTCCAAGTCAAAATGCCCACTCCAATGCTGAAGCAAGTTTCCAAGGCTGAGTTCAGTTAAGGTCATAGGACATGGGATATAGGCCAGCTAGACTCTTTCTAGTGGCCATAGGACTGTGCTGCCCAGGTCCTTCAACTATATTACCTCACTAGCCCATACAAAAATCCTGCAAAACGGGCCAGCATTAAAATCCCTACAGCACAGATGGGTTGCTGGGGCAGAAAGAGCATGACTTGACTTCCCCTTAGGCCACCAAATGAGTTCATGATTTGATTTGTACAGTCTAAGTAATGGAGGCATTGCATTTGGTAGTTCTACCCCTACTTCACAGGCAAGACATCAGATGGGGTGCCTTTGTTTCCATACAATTAATCCTGCTGGATTCCACAGGTACAATGTTGTCTCCTGTGCTGCACCTGCTTCCTGCCCACCCCATAACATCCACCACTGTTGTCTCTTGTGATGTTTGTATGAGCCAACCAAAGGCTCTCTAGATATTTTGGGTTCCATTTCCCAGCATCCCCAATCATTGGTCATGCTGGCTGGGAGGGGTTGGGAGTTGGAGCCATAGGTCACAAAGGCTAACCCTTCTCCAGAGGGACCCTCCCAGAGAGGAAGAGCGCAGTGTTACTGAAAAGGAGGGTTTTCAGAAGTAGTTTATTGAGGCCTGAGGATAGGGACAAGGGTCAGATGTGACCCTCCACCTGTATACTCAGCCCTTGCCCATCATGGCTTACTGGAAGAGCTAAGGAAAGGATTCACACCTGGGTCCAGGAGGCTGTAAACTCCTTGTTGAGAAAGGGAATGGTGGTGGCCTCTTTGTGGTTGTGATCAAACCACTCCTAAAAAAGCCTAACCTAGGTTCAATAGATGTGAATAACTACAGGCCAGTTGCTAACATCCCTTTCCTGGGCAAGTGTTTGAGTGGGTGTGGCTGGGCAGCTCCAGCCACTCTTGGATGAAACTGATTGTCTAGACCAGTGATGGTGAACCTTTTAGAGACCAAGTGCCCAAACTGCAACCCAAAACCCACCTATTTATCACAAAGTGCCAACACTGCAATAAAACCTGAAAACAGCCAGTCCAAGCATCTCTCTCTCTCTCTCTCTCTCTCTCTCTCTCTCTCTCTCTCCTTGGCAGTGCACTGACCAGCCATGCAAAAGCTTGGATGAGTTGCAGCTAATGTGTCACGGCTTGTGATGTCATCACCTGGCACCACTACTCCTTTCCGAGCATGCGCATGGCCCCTATGTGTGCTGTTATCCAATGCTCGGCTGCTGGGGCGATGCTGGGGTGACTTGGCTTGCGTGCCAACAGAGAGGGCTCTGTGTGCCCGCTGTGGCATGCCTGCCATAGGCTCACCACCACTGGTCTAGACCTATTTCAACTGGGTTTCAGCCCTAGTTTTGAGTGGAAACTGCCTTGGTTGCCCTATGGGATGACCTTTGCTGTGAGAGAGACAGGTGGAGTGTAACCTGGTTGATTCTCCTGGATTTCTCAGTGGCTTTCTATACCATTGACCATGGTATCCTTCTGGAAAGGGTCCCTGGTTTAGGAGTAGGTGGTACCACTTAGTGGTGGCTCCTCTCCTACCTGGCTGGACAATTCCAGAAGCTAGTACTGGGGGATTGATGCAGTTATGCCATGAGGTACCACAGAGCTCTATTTTATTTCCCCATGCTATTTAACATCTACACAAAACTGCTAGGAGAGGTTTTCTGGGTGTATGGGCTGAAGTGTCCACAATATTCAGAGGACACTCATCTCTATCTCAACTTTTCATCAAATCCAGGTGAGGCAGTAACCATTCTAAATCAGTGTCTGGACTTGGTGATGGACTGGACAAGGGCTAATAAGCTGAGACTCAATCCAGACAAGACAAAGGGGCCATTGGTAGGTTGATCATTTGTCCATCTGGGAGATAATCAACCTGTCCTGGAAGGGGACAAGGTTCATAGTTTGGGGGTGCTCCTGCACCCACAATTATTGTTTGAGTTGCAAATAGACTCAGTGGCTCTGGGCACCTTTTATCAGCTTCAGCTGATTTACAACCTATGACCCTATCTGGACAGAGAGAGTCTGGCCACAGTTATCCATGCTCTGGTAACCTCTTGCCTGGATTATGTTCAGGGGTGGAGGCTGCCTTTGAAAATGGCCTGAAAACTCCAGCTGATTCGGAACAGGAGAGCGTGGCTACTGAGGACAGGCTCATGTGATCATATTACGCCAATCCCCTTTTAGCTGCATTAGCTTCCATTTGAAGTCCAGGCTGAATTCAAACTACTGGTGTTAATATTCAAAGCTCCAAATGGCTTGGGGTGGGCTATCTTGCTCTCTATGTTCCTACCTGACCCCTAGATCATCTACTGAGGTCCTTCTTAGGGAACCCCTCCGAAAAGAAGTCGGGGGAATGATGACGAGAAGGGCCTATTCAGTATCAGCACCCTGTCATTGGAACATGCTTTCCAAGGAGGTGCAGCTGGCTCCATCTTTGTTCTCTTTTTGGTGCCAGATTAAAAGCTTTTTCTTTTCCAGACATTTTAATAGACAACATTTGTTTTAACTGTGTTTTTATGCTATGCTATATATTAATTTTATTATAGTTGCTGTGGGATTCTCAATTTTGTTGTTGTAGTATTGGTTTTATTGTTTATTGACTGTTTATTTAAATATGACTATTCATTGTTTTTATATGTCTTTTAAATTTTGTAAACTGCCCAAGAGAGCCCAATGGGCTATGGGGTGGTATATAAATATAATAAATAAATAAATAATACATTTGTTGGAATTTAAGCTAGGAGTGGGGAACTTCAGGTGCTCCAGGAGACAATTTCAAACCCAACCACAGAACTCCTTGAGGGTTGCACCTCTGCCATACCCTGACTGTTGACAGACACAACAGCAAAAGCATGTGCAGTTTGCTCCTGAATTTTGGTGGCAAACTACAACAGCAGTTTAAGTCAGATTTAGTTTTGCAGGAATGGGCTGAAACCAGGGAAGCTTTTAAAATAAAATACCTTTTAAATACTTTTTAACAAGATTCTTATGAGTGTTCTTATGCATAGTATACATCTAAAATACTAAGCAAAACAAATCAAGTATCTAAAGGACAGAGTGCACGCGCGCGCTCTCTCTCTCTCTCTCTCTCTCTCTCTCTCTCTGTGTGTGTGTGTGTGTGTGTGTGTGTGTGTGTGAGAGAGAGAGAGAGAGAGAGAGAGAGAGAGAGAGAGAGAGAGAGAATGATGATTGCGTCATGGATGAGTTTTCAGTAGAAGCCAGATTTTTCTCTGATTGCCGTGACTTGCCCTGTGACTCCACACTGAGATCATGATGATTTCCTGACTTATACTTCCAGTGGGCATGTTATTAATCTCATAATTCTCTGCTTCTATGATAACTGGAAGCCAATTGTTTGTCTGGGTGACTAGTATTTTATATTTAGCTCTTACCTCAAGACACCTTCTGGTTCCTGAAACCTGCTTAGAACAACCACAGTAGGGGGATCTTCACTGCTGCAAAGAGAATTCAGCCTGTCATCTGAAGTGGCTGGGGACAGTGAGAAGCAAATTGAAGCTCTTTTCAAATTATCATTTCTGTGAAGCACTATCAGTGAACGTCTCCTCATTGCACTTGTAGCCCTAGCCTTGATCCTGGTCTGAAGTGTTTTAAGTCAAAGATGCATTTTAGAGACTTAGAGTTTTAGAGCCGTTCTTATATGTCTGTATATTTACCTCTTCCAATGCTATTTCTGATTTGTTAAATTATTTCTGTTGCATGCTATTATTTTAAACTAGCATTTTAAATTTTTTCAGCTACCTGTAATCTACCCAAGATGCATTGACCCAGAATGTGTTTATGATGTTGTCTAGTCTAGGGCTAAACAACTTGACAACACACACACCTATGTACCCACCAAGATGCCATACTGCACTCACTCACGCTAAAACACACATATACATACAGAAACATACATTTTGTTGTGCAATAGGTTTGTGTTGATGCTGAAAACTGTTTTCTAAGGGGTCTCTGGAGTTCAGACCCCACCTTTGCTTCTTTTCAGTTTTCTGGGAAAGCTTCTTATCTTTTGCCATATCTTTCATGGCAGCTGTTTTGTGCTGGTGCCCAAAACAGCTTATCAAATTGTGTTGCCTATGGCACAAAAAACTTGCCTACCTCTGATCTATTCACTTTCCTTGCTACACAAAGCCTATTCACACTCAAACATTCTCAAAACAGTGTGGCATAGTGCTGGAGGAATATGTCCATTTAACTTTTTAAAAATGGTGATATTTATTTATTTATTTAACGCTTTTGTATGCCATCCTATTGTACAAGATCTCAGGATGGGTTACGATATTTAAAAAAACAATTAAAGCAACAATATAAATAAATAATAGAACAGAACAGAACAATATATCACAAAACAAACAGAGCAACTAAACTTAAAAGCTGTTAAATTTTAAAATACTGTTTAAATAAAAAGGTTTTGGCCTGGCGCCAAAAAGAGTATAAACTTGGCGCCAGGCGTACCTCTCTGGGAAGTACATTCCAGATATATGTCTAAACACTGGAAGCTTCCAGATGGACAACTCCTAGTGCTACCAATCAAAAGGTAATATGGTACCTACTCATCTTTCCCTCTTCAGGGTGTAGTCCTAGGGCTTTCTGACATTACCTGGGGGGAACATTTAGAACCCTAACCTCAAAGTCATGCAACCTCAGAGCTTGAGCTCCGAAGGCTAAGCCCATGCCTGCTCACAACTGGCATGGAAAGATGTGCATGGGCTGCCTTTCCAAGGATGCAACTGGACCTTGGAGGGGAGGAAAAGAGGGGAACTTATGGGGCAGGGAGGAGAAGAGGCTGTGGTAACAGCAGGGATGGCTAAAGGCCATCTAAATGAAATGCATGGTGTGCAGTGCCATGGTGGTGGGAGGTGTCACCATAGCACCTAACTCCATTCATTGGATACACAAAAGCCTAGAGGCCGATGTGCTTTTAGTGGCTTTTTGTGGTCAGGGATGGGTAGGGGGACATCATATACAACTGGAATTGTCACTGGGTAATTCCAGACAGATGCACACAATGATGCCTCTGTGTCTAATGTGGCTAGATGGAGTCACTGGTGCAGTGGGTGTGGGCTTGGGCAGACTCCAAGGGATGGTGGAGGACAGGAGAGCCTGGAGGAATGTTGTCCATAGGGTCGTGATGGGTCAGGCACAACTTTTCAACTAAACAACAAAACCAGTCTAGCTAAAACGAGAAAAAAGATGTGCCTTTAGTTCCATAGTACATCTGTTTACTGGTAGCAACAGTCTAACTTCAGTGTTTCCTACAGCATGTGTAAATTTGCTGAAATGCCCTGAGACAGACATAGGAGAGATAGAGAATAAAAGGAATAATAATCATTATTATCACTACTTTGTCATTATCCTCATCAACAATAACAACTTCATTTCTATACTACTCAACAACTGAAGTTCTCTGGTTGGTTTGCAACAATACATAGAAACACACACCACAAAACTATTAAAACACCTCATATGTTTTTCAACATATATAATTTAAGAACAATTGAACAACTAAAACAATTTTGATAGAAACTAGATTTGTTAAAGCAGCAGCCATAAATGCCCCATTATGACTTAAGTACCATTAAAGCAGCAGAGAGCAGAGAACAGTCTTAGCTTGGCACTGGAAATATGGCAGAGTTTGTACCAAGAGGCCCACTGTGGGGATACATTCCATAATCAGGTGGCCACTACTGAGAAGGCCCTTTCCCTTTTTGCCAACCTTGGTAGAGGCAGTCAGATAATGGGCTTTGATGTTGATTGTAGTTTCTGGGTGGATTTAGATCAGGAGAAGCATTCCATCTGGTCCCAAGCTGTGTAGGGCTGTAGAGGTTAAAAACAGCACCCTGACGGAGGCTTGCAATCATACAAGTAGGCAGCAGAAGAGGGTCAGAATGTGTGTTATGCAATTCAGAACTTCTGGTGCCAATTATCAGTCTCTATCACATTTTGCAGAAGAGAAAATAAAGAATTTTGCACAAAAATAAGAAAATGAACATAAATTATGAAAGATTTTAATGGGGAAGGAGAATGTCAGAGTGAACATAGTGTTAGACTGAACAATTTGCCCACTGTTGCATTAAGATAAGTATAAAGTAGCCATTGTGCCTGCATGTGTGAGTGCGCGTGTGTAATAAAAACATGTTTAGATCATTAATATAGAACAGATCTCTAAAACCTTTCTGCAAATAAATAGGGAGAACTTTCCCACTAAACATGCACAAGCTTTTTATTTAAATGATTCCCGCAGTTAGAGCCTGGATCATTTAATGAAAATTGAGTTATTACACACAAGTGTCAAGGGAGCCTATTTTATTTGCATCAGAGAGTCTCATATTTTTAAACAATGATTCATCTGCCATTTCAGTTTCTGTCCTCATAATGCAATCGGCACACAAAATAGTTACTGTTGTACTGAATGCATTGATTGTGATTTTCTCAGGCACAGAGGAATGACTGCTGTGCATTTGGCTTCCAAGTGCCAACACAGTCAGCTGTTGCGTACTGATAGCCAGTGCTAACCCTCTACAGCTTGCAAGGAACATGGGGATTGTTATCCAAAAGCTTAAATGATTTCAGGGAGGACAGCAGCAGCCTGGGCTTCACCATCCATCTCCTCAGGCAGAAGTTAAGGGGATGGGGGAACTGGGTGGTCCAGTTCAGAGGAATCAAGCAAAGTATCCCACAGGTGCCTGGCTGATCAGTCCAGTCTGCACAGAGAAGGGTGGTCCCTTAGGTTCTCCTGCGTCTTTGAACTTGGCACTGAGGCACTGAAATATTGGGTGGGGTGGTGGGAGGGTAGCCTAGTGGAAAAGCTTTAATACAGGATTTGCCAACCTGTGGTCCTAAAGCTTGCAGCCATGCACCTTAGCACAAAAACCCTCCAGAAGGACTCCATTCAGACCTCTGGCAAGGGCACTTTGCCCCTCCCCGGCAACCCTTGGGTAGGGACAAAGAACAAGCATGGGTGATAGAGAAAAGGGGCTTCAGCAGGAGAGAAAAATGGGTTGGTCCTAACCCCTTTCCCTTTCCCTTGCACACTGCTGGCTTCAACCCCAACCAGTGCTGGCATGCAACCCCGAGAGATCACCCCCAGGGGAATGCAGCTCTCAGCAAAAGAAAAGGTTTCCACCACCACTACTAGAGGTGTCTGTTCAGCAATCTAAACAATTGTGATGGACGGAGGCCTGAAGAAGTGTCTTTCTGTCAAAGGTTCAGAATCCAGTTTGAAGAAGCACTTGGGGACCACATTCCACTGAGGCTGACAATAAAACTTCAGCATATGGTAGCTTAAAGACCTTACTGTCAACAGCAAAGTCTTAGGAGAGGCTTTGCTGTTGCCAGTCAACCTTTCAGAATGGAGGAAATATGCAAAACTGGAAAATCACCAAATGAGCAGTAAGTAGGGACAGGAAAGTGCATGTGGTCTCCTGGCAAACCCTGGGTGGCCAGACTGGGCCCCCATACCTGTGACAGAGGAAACAGTCTTCATAGACAGCAATAATCTAAACATCCATTCCCCCGCTGCACAAGATTACTACAGTCTATAACGCTTTACATGCCTCAGGTAAAGAAGTGCCTACATCAACCTGAACCTACTTAGACACTACAATCAACATCAGAGGCCTTTCTCTGAAGGAGGCTTGGAAGATGGTAGGGCCTTCTTGTAATGGCCCCCTGATTATGGAATGTTCTCTATTCTCAGGCATGCCTAGTACCCACACTGTCATCTTGTCTGTGTGTGTGTGTTTGTTTATTTTTAAAACATTTGTATGCCACCTCTGGGCAGCTCACAGCCACAAGATAAAAACCACAATAAAAACCACAACATATTAAAACCATAAAATACATCAAAAATACAAAAAGCAAGGTCTTATGGCAATTAGATACTTTTTTTAAAGGAAAGTCTTAGCCTGGCGCTGAAAAGAAAGTAAGGAAGGCGCCAGGCGAATCTCCTAGAGGAGAGCATTCCAAATATGGGGAGCAGCTGCAGAAAGGGCCCTTCTTCTAGTGGCCGTCCCTCTCACCTCCTCAAGGGATGGGTCACACAGGTGGGCCCCGTGGGTAGATCTCAAAGGCCAGGTAGGCACATGTGGGTGCAGGTACTCCCTAAGATAACTGGGGCCTAAGCTGTTTAGGGCTTTATATGTCAACACAAGCACCTTGAGTTGGGCCCAGGCCACTATTGGTAACCAATGACAATCTTTCAGTATAGGTGTTATGTGGGCCGCTCTAGGGGCTCCCCTTACCAACCGAGTGGCCCTATTCTGTACCATTTGCAATTGCCGGACTGTCTTCAAGGGCAGCCCCACATAGAGCACATTGCAGTAATCTAGTTTGGATGTTACCAGGGCATGGGTGACTGTTTTCAGGCTCTGTCTGTCCAAGTAGGGACAAAGCTGTTACATCCTCCGCAGCTGGAGTAAAGCATCCCTGGACACCAAGTTCACCTGATATTCCAGGGACAAACCTGGGTCCAGGAGCACCCCCAGACTGTGGACCCTGTCCCTTAGGGGGAGTGCAACCCCATCAAGGACAGGGCAATGCCTCTCCAACCTGTCAGATGACCCCCTCCCCCCACTAGCAGCACCTCCATCTTGTCAGGACTGAGCCGCAATTTATTGACCCTCCTCCAGTCCATTATCGAGCTCAGGCCCCGGTTCAAGACAATGACAGCCTCACCTGGATGAAATGCAAAAGAGAGGTAGAGCTGAGCATCATCAGCATATTGCTGAGTCCTCAGCCCAAATCTCTGGATGACCTCTCTCAGTGGCTTCATATAGATGTTTAAAAGCATGGGAGACAGCGGTACCCTCTGGTGCAACTACCATGGCGCAGAGCAGCAGTCCCTCGGGACTCCCTTCTGGACTCAGCCAGCCAGATAGGAGCAGAACCACTCCAAAGCAGTGCCTCCAACCCCGATCCTGGCCAACCTGATAGCATACGATTGACCATTTCTCCGTTACTTCTGTCAGGCCCAGTATCCTATTGTAAATGTTTAAGTTGTTCAAGGGCAAAATCCTATGCAAATCCAGACTGAAAAAAGGCCTATAGTTCCCATCATCCCCCCTGATTGTAAATCCTGGCCTCAGCTAATGGAAGCTGCAGCAGCAACTCAAGGGCCATGCCTTCCCCACCCCTGCTGAGAAAAGTACTGCTAAACTCACTGTCTATTTTTAAGGGAAATTAACACAACAAAAATAGCGTTACCAAGTCACTAAAATGGAACAACAAACTTTTATAGGCTTCTGAGCTTCTATTTCAACCCTGCTCCAGTTTGTGCAGTTATAGCATCACAGATTCCCCCTCTCTTTTTAGTTCCATTGTCAAACTATCAATCCACTTGGTGTTGTTCATTCCCCGCAATACACAAAGAGAATTAAATATACAAACATGATCATAATTATACATGACTTGTATACAACCCATGAAAGCATAGATATAGATCTATAGATCTATGCTTTTACATAGCATGCAGTATTTCACACAAATAGTGAACACACCAGTATAAGATAATTACAGCGAAATTACTAAGCTGTGGTTAACATATGAAAGAAAGCAACATGGAAACAAAGAGTCAAAAATATAGCACAACAAATGATCAAATTCTGAACCTGACTTTGCTGTAGCAGTGAAGGAACCTGGGCTTCTAATGGAGATTGTTTTGCTATGCCAGGTGGCTTCTATGCAGGACTAAGGCCAACATGATGCAAAGCGATGATTAGCCAGCAAAAAAGTCAGATCACAATAACCACAGCAGCATGCCAATGCACCTCCACCGGCAACCCTCACACAGTGTCCCTGCTGGTAACTCCGTCATTATCCTCCTGTTTAGGGAAAACATGCAGTCACTGGGACAATGTTCACCCATCCCATGAAGGGAGTTGCAGTGAAACATTGTCTCCAGTTGTCTGCAATACATAAAACAGGCAGCTTTTGCCCTGGCTTGGCCACTATAAGGGAGACTATCTCATGAAAACTTGGCTAGTGGTACCGATAGAAAGAGTAGGATGTTTGGTGCCTGCCGATAAAGGTGAACTTGCCTATCACTGTTTTCACCATTGTATGGTAGACGTGTATTCCCATTGGTCTGGTCTGCACATAATAGTGATGGTTTATTTAACCCATGGTTTGTTGCCCTACCTAAGGCTTGTCCATTGAACAAACTATGGTTTGTTTTCTCAATCTCTGAGTCATTTCCCTTCATCTCTGTGCACTCCCTTCCATATTCTAATTGGCGTGTGGACTGTAGTAGTCTTGGCATGTAAAGCATCTCGGATTTCTGATCAGTCTTGCTCACCACTTTTGTAGTGTGCTGAAACAACCCACAAACAACCCACATTTCTGAGTTAGGAGATAACAACAATCCATGGTTTAAACATCTCAGAGCTTACAACTTAACAACAAACCATAAGTTGTTTTCTTTCTGAGTTGTTTGTGGTTAAAAAAAAAAACATAGTCTGTTAACATGGTGGCACCCAAACATCATGACAGACTGAAAACCAACAGCACATACTATGGGTGAACCAGGCCTTTGAGGGGTTTGGGGCTGATATGAGCATATGCTTTTTGCAACCTGTACACTTGCTTTGTAGGTGGGTCTATTGTGAGCTGTGATCCTCCACCTGAGTAAACATGCTGCTCCAGAACATCTTTTTCCAATAGTCTCTATTGTTACACACCTCTGAGTTCACCAAACATTGAGCCCTCTTTAGCATCAGTTATTCCCTTGCTTCTTTATAACCCCTCATTCTTGAGGGCAGAGCACTGTTAAATTGTGCCCGCCTGCGTATTTCCCTTGTTCCAACCAACTGAACTTCCCACCAGTGCTGGCACCAGGCAACCAGCACCACCTCTTCAGCAGGAAGGGCTTCTATGTCTGACAACTGTTTTATTTTCATTTAATAAAAATAACTGTGGGGGCTGGAGAGACTGGGAGGCACTGCAGACATGGAGGTACATTTGGGGGAGGGAAGGGGGGCCCTCCTCACATCCACAGTGGACCCATCAGGAGGAAGCTGCTGGAGTTCATGAGCAAGAATTCGGAAAGGATGGAGCTTTTGCTCATGGGGCCTGCTGGGGTGTGTACAGAGCAGGGACTGTGGAAACTGCGTTGCCAGGGGAACCACTTCTGACCATTAAGATTGCGCAAAACTTTGTGTGCCATAGAAAAAGCATGGGGTTATTTGCCATATCGTGTGAACTCCGCCAGTGTTGTGTTTATGACAGATACTGCTACAAGCTGTGGAAGGACACAGAGTTGCTAAGCCAGTTCATGATTTCCCTGATGGGTAGCAGAGTGCACAGGAATTACGTTTTGATGTAAGGGCTCCTTACTTTACCCTTGCTTAACTCAGTGGGCTGCCTTTTTCTTTAGCCATAGTTGTGGGAGTGGACTTGAGATTCTCGAGTGGTAAGTTATGTGTACCTTATCAGACTAAATGGTCTATCTTACCTTGGTGTTGCCTACACCAGAGCTGTTGAACTTCTTTCAGCCTGAGGGACAAATTCCATTCTGGAATTTGCTGCCATGGTGGGCAGAGCGGAAGGAAAAAGGGATGGGGGCAGACCATCCCAGATATCAGCATATTTTAGCTTAAAGCTCTTACTGCTGGTAACTAACCCTTAGGTGAAGCAGTTCAACTCTTAAGCCTAGGGATGCAGGAACTGCACAAAAGCTGGGAAACTACCAAACAGTAGGTGGTTTGGGTTAGGGGTTACTGCCAGAGAAGGGGGATGTGACTGCGTGACTGTGTGAAGCTCCACTGAATTCTGTGAGAGTGCCTTTATTGTGCATCTTTTGTGGGTGTGACATTAAGCAATTGCAAGGAGCATGGATGAAAGCTAAGTGTGCATTGGATTCCTCCTACATCTGTTCCTTCCTTGCCATGCTTTTGCCCCACACATTTTTCCCTTTATGGGGCTGAAATCCATCACCCTAAGGGATGCC